>NW_028301577.1:820000-1100000 GCF_042242905.1 Orbicella faveolata
TTATCTTCTCTCTATTTACTTATGCTCTCTGACAACTTAACCGTTTTGGTAAATTCATCTTATTCCATACCTTTACAGATTTCCCTATAGAATTGTACCACAAACACAGTACATTCCAGAGACAAAGACAGGGCAGTGACAAACCGTGCAGTAGGCCATCGGGCTAGGCAATGAGAATCCACCAGACTACATGTACATATCACAGTAGTTTTCATGTGCAAAGTTAGAATATCATCCCCTTTAACGGCGATGCCAAAATACATAACATCGCTTCTGGCCCTAATGACAGGTACTTCAATAATTTCGGCGATTTCCTATTATTGTAATCTCTTCTTTTTTAAGCAAATAAACCACTGGTAGGCCTTGCCAGACCATCATTGTTCAGTCTTTATACATTCTCCTTTAACAATTGTTTTCTATAGATTGTTCTTAGTGTAGAACTAGTCTACTCTTATCGCCTTTTGAGTGTCAATTTATTGCAGTGTTAATTAATATCACAGTGATAAAACTATACGTTTAAAATATCATATATTATGCTGCTCAAAGTGTTTAGCAACACCTAGCTTGTTCAGAGGCGTGCCACTTTCATTCAAAATTCCCCAGTATGTACATTGAGTTATGCATGTTACCCCATGGAACCTAACCTATGGCCACTGCCTTGGCCCAACCCACCTTTTTCCTCTACCCTAAAGTGCATAATAATCAGGTATAATAATTAATTCCACGGTGAAATATGCACTCCTATATCTCTTTTCTCTTGACCGTATATGGTAAAGGGGCAATAAAATCTACTACTAAATATCATTGTCATTGTACTTTCTTTTCCATACTTATTTTACAAAATAACTTGCAGCCTCACCAGTAATGCAGTTTGAAGCAATGTCACAAAAAAAGTGATCATTGCATTGCTCCATGCTTGTTTCTAGATATCATTTAATTACTAGTAAAATGGTTTAAATCTCTAGAATTGAAAGTAGAAAATTGAAAAAAGTTGACATCGAAATAAGTACGCCTAGCGCTTAATTAAGTACTCCTTTCAAACTCTGCAAGAAGTAACTTATCTGATAAATATATATTATGTACATACATTTAGGCTAAAGTGACATTTTTCTTATGCACATGGGTGAGATTACTTGCATGCAATCTGATGCACACATTACAGATAGTACCCAGTGACATACGAGACATTTCATGAAAACTTTTACTTTCAAACTAGTCTGGAGATAAGCCACCTTGCATAACGCATCTCCACAATCTTTTACTTGTAAACGACCTCCCGGCCACTGTGCACTTGTGTCTCACTTTTTATTGCTCTAACGGTTCAGATATTAATTGAAGGCTCACGGGTGGTCCACTGTAAGGCTGAAAAAAATTAATTAGATTATCAATGTGTTTTGCTGGACCTTGAAAAGTTTTGCGTTTCTGTTATTGGACGCTTAGGGCTGAGCATGCTTTATGGGCCTTAGATTTACGAATGAACTGGCCTGTTATTGAAGCAATTAACCCAGAGAGTAACAAAGTGTCTAAATGGAAGTGATGATGTCTGTTCAGGTAATCTTATTTAGCTGTGTGCACTACAAGGAATTAAACTGCTTGAAAATGTTTTTAGGTTACACCAGAGTTTATACTGATATCCACTGGTTATAAATAAATCATCACATAAAACAATTTGCACAGTTCCCGTAGCTACAACTACACATTTATTGATGAAAGTGACCAGCAAGAATAAGGGGCCTGTAACTAAATGAAAACTCAGTTGCACGCACTGTAATCCCAATGTAATTGTAATTCTCGTGTATTTACCATCATGTCAGACATGTCTCAGGTACATGGATTCACACCTATGCTATAACAAATAGCACCTGGCAAGTCATACCAGATATTCAATGTTTCTCAACATTACATAAATATTGGCTTTTCTGTTCCATTTCTCTACCCTCAAAAACAAACACTGAACCTGTTTAAGACTTCCGAGACCTTCTTTTCCACGTAACAGTTACAATAAATAAATACTGTTGGCCCCGAAGGCAGTTCCTGTCAAACTGACTGAAAAAACTTCTCACCTACTGTAACGTGAAACACATGAAACTTTATTATCTTTAACAATTTCCAGGCCAGCAATTTTAAATCTGACATTATCTAAGCTTGCCAAAATTACATGACCAGCACTGATAAACTACTGATAAACTAACAAAGAAATACCCGAAAAGGTACTGTAAATAAAACATTATTTAATAATTAATAATTCTTCTTTGAAATCAAGGTGAATAGTGGCGCCAGAGAGCGGCAAGGTAAAGATTCTGCCACTCTTCACCGAGATTGACAACAAAAGTTGTTTTAGTATATACAGACAAAGTGATCTCAAACACAGACGAAAAGGAAACCATTAGAAGTCGATTTCATTGACCTCTCAATTCATGCGTAGAGAATGTGCAAGTGGCACAAAACATGCGCAAAACTATCTACAGAATTTTCCAACATGACAAATCTAGCTAACTTTTGATAAAATCACCATCGCAATCTAGGACAATGCTCTTTTAACACCGTTCAAAATCAGCAATCTTTATTGAAAGTCTGCTTGCAAAACAAATACGCCTTTCAGTCAAAGTTTTCAGTTTCACATGAAATGAACATTGAAAGAGTAGTTGGCGAGGGATCAACCTGAATTCATACCATGTGCACAGGATTTTGGTGAAAACTAAATGTTTACCTTCACAAAGACGTGCAAGTGCTTCCTTGAATAGCAATTGATACTTCTGCCGATGAACCCTACGATAGTCATTTCTGCCAATGCCGGATGAAAAGTGACTTGGTGGTTGATGAAATCTGTGATTGCCAAGAAAATGTCCTTAAACTGCTCGAAAGTCAAACGTTGGCAACTCTTTTCTATCCTTTAAAAACTTTCAGACCAAATTTCATAGCCTTTGTATTTTCAGGTACATCATTTTCTTGTATTGTTAGGATTTCAGAGTCAGAAACACTGCCAAAATGCAAGTTTAAGCCATGTTGTTTTTGCTTGGATTAAGCATTTTTCACTCTGTAGGGAGTAAATAGTGCACATTATTAAAACCTGGATCATTGGATAATGGAATTTGAGAGCTTTCATTGGTTTGGCCATCACAGATTTATGAGCCATGATACCATTAGTCTAGTTTCCTTGTTGGATATGAGATGATTATAACCAGCTCATATCCAACGTGCCCTCGTGGAATAATTGTTGATTAGCCCGAGATAGGGAACTAATTAGATGGCTTGAAACACCAATATCACTGAGTGTGTATATACTAATGTTTCAAAACTAAATGATCTCATCACTTCAAAACTAATACCTGAGTGTTACAGAAAAAGTCCCTTGGAGGAGGAATCTCCATTATCCACCTAAATGTGTAAACCAAATCACAATTACGTATGATAACAAACTTAAAACATCTCTCATCACTTGAAAAGAAACTTCAAATTTTGAAGCAAAATTGTTTCCATTTTGGACTTAAGCACCTTTCACAAAAACTAACTTGAAACTCAGCTACACAATGCCTAACAAAACTTAGGGCCTTCTAGAACTTCTCATCCAAAAAATGTAGATTGCAGGGTCAATTTGAGGTCACTCATTTGCTTCCTTGTTATTTTTTGGAAACTTAATATGACCAAATTATGACAAAGTAGACAAGCTTAAAAATGATATTCATGTCAGAATAGTTTGTTCCACACTACCAAACCACTGTGTATTTCCATAAGAGAAAAAACTTTGTATAACAACCCAGTATAATATTCCCAAAAGCCTACTTGACAAATAAGACAAAAATCGTTTACCTGTCATTGTTGTCTTCTACTATGGGTGTACCCTGATAACAGAATAAAATATGCTTTTTCAGTACATTGGACAGAAAGGTCTTAGGAATCCTTGTTTTAGTTCTATTGCTTTGTGTTTGATTTGTAAATAGGGGCGGTCGGCTACAAGCTCATAAGCAGTCTCCACCATACGATGTGCTAAGTTTAAGGGCTTCCAGCCCAGCTTATTGGCAGATATGTTAGAAAATGAACATTATATCCAATTTAAAACAAATTTTCTCATAATTTACAATGCTTTAATTTTCAATCTTTTCTTAAAACTGTTCAAATTTTTTTTTTTGGTGACAAAAACATATTATGCCCAGCCCAGGTTCGAGCTCCATCATGTTTAAGACAGCTGTTCCCTTTACAGCAAGAATCCCAAAAGTGTGACCATTTTTACTTAAATCACATTCTTGTATGCAGGTCATCCAATCACACGTCAAGCGCTACTTTAAGAAAAACAACTCGAGACTGCAAGCAATCCTGCAGATAACATAAAGTAGCATAGCCTTTCAATCAATCAATCAATCAATCAATCAATTAATCAATCAATTAATCAATCAATCAATCAATCAATCAATCATCAGTCTATCCATCCATCCATCCATCCATCAATGAAACTTTATTTATAGAGGGTGACCACCTAATAGTTACACAACTAATTTAAGTATGCAATAATAATAAATCTATTAAAAGCCTACACATGTAAAAATATCAAAATATTTGTTGTCACTGATTTAAAAAGGGATGATTTGGATGTCTAGATTAAAATACTGTAACCTTCTTAAACATAAAAAATTGCGTTAAAAATGGTGTCAAGATGTAAACGAGGCCAAACCATTCCCAGATTGAATTCTGTCTGGGTCTTCCATTTTGGAATAACTATCTGCTCTAAAAGTTGTGATGTTCTTTGTCAAAGGATACCCCAGGCATTTGAATATCACTTATAAAAAGAAGACAAAGCGATCTTTGAGAAATCCGAGACACAATTTTAAAGGCCATTGTGTGACATATAATTTCTGATAGTAATCCCATTGCTGGGACTGTCAACACATCTAAAAGAAATTGCTAAAGATGAAAGCATAACTATTACTTCATTATGCAAAATTTCTAACAAACCCCTCATTTTATTTTTCAAACAACATTTGAATCCTCCTTTCAAGGTGATGTTGCATGAACTGAATTTTAATTTTAAATGCAACATTGCATTAAAAATCAATGTGGCATAACACAGTACACGGGGGAACTTTAAACTCAACAGTAGTTAATTTCTTGTTGTGACAAAATTTTGCATGTTTTTGAAAGCAATTCAAAAACCTGACCTTAACCTTACATTGTTGTCCAAATTTACAATGTTGCATCAAAAATCGTTCTGTGTAATATACGGTTGCTGACTATTGCCACGACAAAGTTGTGTTAAAAGTTATCTTCCTGAAACGCCCCATTGGGGAGGTTCAATAAGTATTCATTCATTTATCTTGTGTAACATGGATTATAATCAACATTAAAAGTCAGCAAGGTTGGCTCACGTAACATCACCTGTATCAAGCTTTCAGGAAATGTATACTTTATGGGGGTTTATTTTCAAAGCTGCCCCCATGAAAACATGCTAATTTGAAGCAGTCAATTGTAGTATAAAAACACCTTAAGTACAAAACCCAAATGAAATTTGAAGTTGTTGTTATTCATTGAAAGAGGTGGAAAAATGAGTGCAAAGAATACATACTGTTTCATATCGGTCAGTGTAAAACGCAGACTGCACACTGTAGACTGGGGGTAAAATGCAGACTGAGGGTAAAATTCAGACTGAAGACTGCAGACCAGGGGTAAAATGCAGACTAAGGGTAACATAAAATATTAATAATAAAAAACACGAGGATCAAATCCAGATCAAATGAATACTTGGGAGTGTTCGTACACGTACCCGTAATTTTTTTTAAAATCCTGAAAACTCAAACCAAAAGATGTTTCCTAGCCTTAGTGAAACATCATATTATCAACTTCGAGTTATTGAACTCCCCATTTTGTTGAACCAAGTTTCCCACAAGGGCCCAAACTAATTATAATTCTATGCATCTTACCTTTGTTAACGTGTTGACCATTTTGAATTTTTTTACGTAATTTGGTATGGGACCAACCAACTCTTGCAGTGCACTTCCTTCATCCTGTTTTCATTGACAAAGTCTTAATAACATTCAAACCACCGCATGTCTTAGTTGCTTTGAATGGCTTTGGAATTGTTCGGAACACAAGACAAGCAAAACACGACAGCACAACAACAGGGCAAGCTAAACTGATGTGACATTTAACGGGTACGAACACTCTTTATTTTATCCTTATGACTAGTTTTTTATTATCAATATTTTATTTTACTCTCAGTCTGCATTTTACCCCTCGCCTGCAGTCTGCGTTTTATAATGACCTATTTTATAAGCAAAAAACTTGATAACCAGAAAAAATTTATGACTGTTACCTGGTATGCTGGAGGATCACATTCCTGATAGTATGTACAATCTCGTCCCTGTTTAAAATCAGCAATAAATTCAGAATCAGTCTTCCACAATATCACACTGCTTCACCACCATCTCATTAATAACATCACATGGTTATTAAAACCACTTCCTATAGAGTGAACAACCCAGTAAATATGGCTAGCCCCAATACCTATGGGCCATTGTTGGCCAGATGTATGGACTGTTCATTGGATAAATGAACAAACCCCTTACAGTGAAATATGCAGCACATCCTATAAGTAATTACTAAAACATCGTATGCAGTTTGGTAATCCAACAGTGTCACAACATCTGCTTACAAATTCATTACTCAGCTGCATAATGACACAGAACAGTGAAACTAGTTCCTTTATGATAGAGTGGTATTTTAATTTTGCTAATTTTTGTGTTGAAAATATTCCCTCAAGCCTTTCTTCTTCAATATTTGATAAGCCTGGAAAATATAAGTTTTTTTAGGTTACTTATAATAACAATAACAATAACAATAACAATAACAAAGTGTAAATTCTGGGAGAAACGTATACTCAGAAAAAATCCTACTCCGATTTTTTTCCGAGTATATGTTTCTCCCAGAATTTTCACTTAATAACGATAATGATAATAACAATCAACTTTATTTACAGGGTTCGTACCCTTTTTCAAAAGCAAATTTCCAGGACTTTTCCAGGACTCAGATTGATTTTTCCAGGACTCTAAAATTCACATTAACCCTTTCACTCCCAAGATCTCAATACTAATTCTCCTTACTGTCTGTCATACATTTCAAATTTTTTCCTTGAGTTTAACAGATTTCCAGAACTTTCCAGGACCAGTAGCCTTTTTCCAGGACTTTCCAGTCCTAGAAAAATGCCACAACAAAATTCCAGGACTTTCCAGGTTTTCCAGGACCCGTACGAACCCTGTATTTATTGAGGGTGACACAAAACAGTAATCTCCTCTTTGTTGAATGTAATGGTCTGAAATAAATAGTATATAGATAACAGTATTACAATGTGGTGGACTTACTTTGTCTTGTGCATAAGGAGGACCCAGGATGTCAACAAATGCTGATGGTCCTAGACTGAAGCAAATAAAGAACCATTATCCCACTACTGGCGGTCAGTACGAGGTGACATTAACATGATAACATCAACTGGCTTTCAACAGATCTTGCCTACATCACTCAGTCATAATGTGAAAATTATGAGAAGAGACCATCCTTCCAGCTTGGGTCAAACTTCTGTGATGCTTTAACAGAAAACTCAATAATTTATAATGCAAACGAAGGGTCAGTTAGAGCAAAGAAAATAACTTAATGTGGGGATGCAGAGAAAACAGCAGCAACTAACATTTTCACAGTTTACACGATTTGCAATTATTCCAGTTCATATTGATTAGTACCTAATGTTGTGAATAGCATGGTGGTTGCCTGCAGTTGGTGTTAGCACACAGCTCTGACTGGTTTCCTCAAAAGACTGTGTGGTTTTTCTGCACTTGATCAGCCTCCCTAGCAAAATCAGACTAACTGGTTACTACAGGTACAACTCTTTGTATCAGGTATTATGACCTCACTGTTTCACAAGAAACCACACACTTGTCTTCACCCTAATTTTGACAGATTTGTGCCCAGTGGTTAAACATTAGGTTTAGTTGGCATCTTGGTAAATGGAGCATTTAAAATCTACAACACTTGTGCAAGACCTCAAGAGGACATTAGCTACTGCACCTCCATGCTGGGTAGGAATATGTTTTATTACATGGCCAGCTCTGTGAGCTGGCAAGATGAATCAAAACCTGCACTGTGATTGGCTACCTGAGCAGGCATGATGGAGCTATCTTGCCTGCTCAGGACTACCTGCCATGTCCCGCAATAAAAATTTCCCCGAAAACCATATAATAAATCCTTCATTGACCAAGATACATTTGTACATGGAGCAAAAATTACAATCCACACATATAGAGAGTTACACTACAATAACTTCACTACATAGAATGGTACAAACATTTTTTTGTCAATACTCTTAAAGTAAAGGTACTCCCCAAGAGTGCCAATTGGCAAACAACATCATAACTTTGTGAATATTTGATAGATTTCTATGAATTTTTGCCACGAAAATTGCCTTGTGAAGATCTACCCATTGAAGTCATAAAATTGTGACCCCCTCCTATCAAAGACATAATTGACCACCCTCACAAGTCTTTAGTTCTTTTTTCGGGGTGCAAACGGAATGCAAGACTTGTTTCATATGAAGCCATGCACTAAGAGCTGCTAAATAAGCTATAGTTTAGGGATATACCTATTATAGCAGAAGGTTGATACATTTTTGAAGTTGTTCATTTTCACCTGTTGAAGCAATTTCTCACAAAATGTCTCCCTCCTTCAGAGCTGCCAATGTCAATTCTTAAATAAGCTGATCAGTGGCTTTCAAATGGTATATTGTGCACAGGCAGACTGTCTCTATTTCCCGATTTGGGAAAAACTGCCGTTTGCCTTGGGGTAAAGGGTATGTTGCTAAACAGCACTTACGTCTACGACCATGCAGAGGGTGCCTGGAGAACCCATCTGTTCTCCCATTCAATGAGGTCCTGTAACAAAACAGGAAAGAAGTTACTATTCTTCACTGCTTACTTAAAAACCAAATGACACAATCACTTACACTAACAAGATCAAATTTTCGAAATCAAAACACTGTTGATATACCTACAATGAAATAATCAAAACAGCAAGATACTTACTCAGACTGTCTTTGATACGACTCAACTGATATTTTACCATAAACAACTTTACTGAAAATTAACATGAAAGCAAAACCTGATTAACAACAAGTATTAAAAAGTTGAAGGGGTCAGTCAGTAGCAATGACACCTATGATACCAGCGCAGTGCTATATTTCTTTTACCGCCCACCTTCAAGGGTATCTGTCTGCGAAACATTTGCATGCCACCAGTTTCAATTAAACTCCAGCAAACTATTAATCAGTAAAAAAATTAATATATAAATGAAGTTTATAACAAAAACATAATTTTAATTAGCAACCCTAACCCTAACCCTAACCCTAACCCTAAACCCAAGAGAAAATGAGGGGACAGAGAGGGAGGCTCCCAGTCCAGGCCTTGGGATATGTCAATTTGCTTTGCTTTAGCGATTGCTGAAAACGGTGGGAGTGCATTTCCTTTTACATCTGCATGACACCATTCTTTAGATGATCAGGCAATTTAGAAATGGCGGTCCACAGGGAAATACGCTTTGTTGATAGAAGCGCCTTTTACAGGTACATTAGAGAAAGTTGGTATTTCTGGATTGATACATCAAAGTAGAAGAAATAGTTTCACAACTCCTTGGGAATAAAATGGCACATGCAGGCGGGCGGAAATTCATTTCTGATTGGTCAACAAAAACAACAAAATGTTCTGGCAGGACATGTTTTTAAAGGTCATTGCTGCTGTTATCAACTAAGTACTGTGGCTTTTTTCAAATGGAGTTTACAAGCCGATGAACTTCAACATCGATATTGGCAATGACAATGAGATTTTCTCCTCACACTGAAGAGAGAAAGCTTACATTAGTGCAAATTAACTGAAGGTGAACAAAACATGGCATGAACATTTTCAAAGGAAGATGATGTTGTGGTATAGTATTCAAATTGATTTCTGTTGCTAATCGCTAGGCTTCGAGTTGTTTTGGTTCCTGGATTCAAAATATTTTAGCTACCCTCCAAATTGTTTTGCGCTCAGCCAGAATTACTCCTGTTGCTGTGTGGAGAGCAATTTTGTCACTGGATTCAAAAATAGTTTTGCCGTGGGAATCAAAAGAGTTTTCTTTGTGGCTAAGATTTCTTTTGTCGATGCGTTTAGAGGTTTCACGATCGCTACAGATTGAAACAGTTTTTCATGTTATGTTACAATATCAAACAATATGATACTTCTCTGCATGTTGTTATACAAATGAAAGCATATAAATTCTTTCTTGATGTCATGGCTGATTTCTTTGATTCAAATTCTCAGGGGACAAACTTTGATATTTCTTCCAGCCAGGGTTTTTATTCCAAAGAGGTTGTGGTTCTTTAGGTGCTTCTCCTGACAAAACAAATTTCCTCACAGAACACCCTTTCAAAATTCCCAGATTGATGGATGAAAGGTATCATGCGGACATCTGGGGAAATAGTGTCTGGGGAAATAGACTTCTGTTTCCGTCTAAAACTAAAAGTAACTTTAGTGGAATCGACATATCCCAGCCAATGCCCTCAATGTCCCTTTCTGTTCCCTCATTTTCTCTTGTTCCTGACACAATGGGCAACAAAAGTGTTGAGACAGAGACACTTTGCAGTAAAATTGGATTTTTGAGTGTGTTGAAAACATTTCCCCCTCCCCTCTGGAAAATGTTGATTTTTCTATTTCTTAAACTGCACAGACCACAGTGCCTACACAACATGTATGACCTGTTCATTAGGCAAAGATTCCATAATATTTTACTTACCACAAACCAAACATTCCAGGATGATCATGAAGTGGAATTGAACTTCCCTTTTTTAATATAAATACTCCCAAAGAAAAGAATGGACACTCAAATATCGACACATGAGTAGCAGGTGCTCCCGTGTAGCTTCCATTACTCTGCTCTATATGATTTGGAACAGCAAGCTTTATGTCCTCTGCTGTGATTGAATCAAGCTTAAAGCGAAAAAAAAACATATCTCTTGTATTACGTAAACTGTTTGCTACTGTTCAGAATAGAACTTTAAGCCCATTATTATAGTGCTTTCCATGAAACTAATGAGCACTTATTAATCAACTTCTACCATACTTAATATTTTTCATGTTTGTGAGCCAATAAAGATTATTGTGATTGTTATTGTTATTGCTATTATAGCACTACAGTTTACAGTATTTGAGCCTGGCTTAAATTACAGCTACATGTACACTAAACCGCTATCTTATCATTATTACTGGAATTACCTGGGGGTTGGGTTGATAGATTACAGATAAGTAACTCAATAAATCACCCTCAAGAAAGGTTAACCACTAATAAATGTTAGATTCTGTGGACAAATACCAGAGAATGTGACCTTCCACCCACACCTGGGGCGTTCAATTAGATAGCAAATTATGTTGGAAGGAAGGTACGGAATCAGTGGTCAAGGGTGCCAGCAAGATTCTCAGACAAATATGGTGGAATTTTTTTCATTTTGTAACATGAAAGTTAACATGACTGTATAAAGCAAACATTCCTGATCTGTTGGCATTTTAATACTGAAAGAATTCAGAATTTCTGTATGAAGAAATTATGTGAACGATCTTATCAACCTGGTTCAGATAGCTTTTAGCCAGCCGAGCGTTTTAAAATCGATCCTGTCTATAACTGAAACAAATATTTATAATAAAACAAACATTACATTAAGTTCCGGGTAGTATGAAAACATGAAATAAACATGTGTGCATTTGAGTTGCTTGATAGCTGCTTTCAAGGCACATAACAACCATATTTCTAATCAAAACCTTTTGAAAACTGCTCAAAATTCTGCAAGTTTCTTCAAAAACAATATTTTTGCACATTTGGTAATAGCTGTGCCTGATTATACAGTCAAACCTCCCGTAAGCGACCACCCAAAATGTCAAGCCTATGTGTTTGCTTATGGGAGGTGGTGGCTTACGAGAGCTTAGCACTGCATATTGGGTCAAAATGTCGCCTCATTAGCATATGGTAATTTTAACACATTTAGGTCTTCTCTTCTAAGACTGATAGAGTACAGTGTATGTGCATTTTATCTTTAAATTTTCAATGTTTTATTCATGTGAAAAATGAATTTTGAGAAAAAATTGGGTACTACCCAGAAATGCAATAATGTTACAAGACCTTATTATCCAATTTTTGCACTGTTATCTGTCAAGTGGTCACTTACGGAAGGTTAAAAACAAAAAAAAAATCGAAACTTTCAGCTCTAAAAGTGGTCGCGGTCGCTTACGAGAGGTGGTCACTTGCAATAGGCTCCAAATATAGTGATTTGACTGGGAAACAGTTGGTATCTTGGAAGTCGCTGAGGAGAGGTGGTCGCTTACAAGAGGTGGTCACAACCGGAGGTTCCACTGTATGTGACAAAAGAATAGAAAACCTTTTCTACTCAGAGAGTCGTATCACTTTGAAGAGTGTGGGAAAACGAGTCTGCAATGTCCCACGTGACGTCAGCGGTTAGAGATCATAGTCATTTGTAATGCTATGTAACGATATATTTCTGCCAGTAAATTTTTTTCACTCCAATAGTGATATTAAATTAAACAGAACCAATTTTAAACACTCAGTAAAAGTAGTTATTTTCAATTAAAACTCCGGTTTTAAAGGTGAAAATCGATCAAAAGAACCTGGACAAATCTCGAGGTGTTTTCGGCCTCACTTTGTGAGATTCCTCCAAAAAGTCACAGACTATGTTACCCACCTGTTGACATTACAGTTACTAGCTTTTAGCAGCCAGTAACAACAAAAACGAAACGAAGATCATTCCAAACATAGCAAGGAAGATCATTTAAATTTGTATCAAAAACACCCATTTACTGATCACTAGAATGAAAATTAGTCAACAATTCACCAATTTACCAAATTCTAACAAAATGATCATGTGACATGTCACATGATCAAAATAATATGTTAAGGCAGGGTACGATGCCAAGATTTATAATAATGAAAATTTCAGCTTGGGGAAACAAATATAACAAGAGATATAGCTGCCCAACCATATCCTGGCCCAAGCCTTAAACCAGTTGAGTTGTAATGAGAAATAAATTACCTATGCACTTGTAGGTATGAATGTAAATAACTATTTGCAGTTCTCCATGGAAACATAAACCTGGAACAGCCTTGTATTTAAATTCCAGATGCCCTTTAGCTGTGAAACCAGTATTAAATTTTCCTCTTCAAGGAACTGCAACCAGCTCCCAGCTGATGTAACTACATTTCTATGAGGGTCCACAGTAGGGTTCTCAGATCCCCCTTTCCCACCCATTTTTCCCGTTAATTCTGCTATCCTGCCCCTTTCAGCCTGGATATCCCAATCCTGCCCATTTTGAAAAGACATTTCTGAGTTAATTATTAATTTCTTAAAGTAATAATTAATTTAATTATTAACACAGAAACTTTTTAAAAATAGATATCCCTTAAAAAGATGACAAAATAATTCAATGGCTAGCAGATAAGTAAGCACAAATGATTATAACGTTTCTCTCTGTAAACGGTTTACTGGTTTGTTTTCTTTTGTCCATGTATCAGTGAAAGAAAAAGATTGCTCTTTTCCATATTCAAGAGATGGCCTGTAAACACACTTGACAGTTTCTTTCAAAGCTTTCAGCATCTTCACTTCCTTGAAAGTTGGCCTCAGAACTTTTCTTTCTGAATGAAGGCATTCCTGCTCACTCATCCTTTTCGTAATATATGGTGATGCAATTCGTAATGACACATACTTTGTTTGGTAAATCACTGTCATCACCATCCGGTGTGGCCATACTGACCAAAACAAGCCAAATACTCTGGAAAAGGTCGAAAGACTAGAAAAACTAGAAAGGATCAGGGGGCAAGATTGCAGACGCAAACGTCAAAAATGTTGGAAATGGACAAATGTCATTGATGTCAGAGGTCAACACAAATGATTGCAATCAGTCAATAGGAATAGGACTCAAAGACCTCATAGAGTCTCATGATACTAACGTAGTCAAGTGATAATGGATATGTTTGACAGAACCTGACAGGGTACAGAGCCACTGCTATTCGTTACTTGAAACCTGACACAGCTATATGCACAAAAGGTTTGTTTCTGCCAGCTTGTGGTTTTTGCACTGGTCAATAACAATTTATGCGGTCACGTAAGAATTGAAATCCCCTCTCACCCTCTGTTCCCCTTGTGAATCGCACATCCCAACAGTATAAAAACACGAAATCCCACTCCCGCTTGTAATTGTAAATCCCGCTTCCAGCCCGTTTTCAGCTCAAATGCCAAATATCATGGCCCAAAAAAGTCAAATCCCACGTCCTGCCAAACCTATTGGGGACCCTCTTCTATTGCTGGTGATGTGCAAAAAGAAAATGACAGCTGTTATGAATTAAATTACGCATTTCTCCTGTACAACATTGCAGTATTTTTCTTCTTCCGATTATCTATTCGATTAGTTTTAATCGCATACAGTGAGTATGATGCCTCACTGGCTCTATAATGACTCAATGAAAGTGTCAATACGCTTCTCTACCTTTACAACTAATGAGTCATATCAACGTGAATTAAGCAGAGTTAATGTAGATAAAATATATGACGACACAAATAAACTAAGCTTATACCGTATAAAAGAGTTTATAATTTTCTGTGCATAATGTTTACAACTCGTCCGTAATCATTCACTTTTCCGCTTATGTCAAAAATGGATGCCCGATCTAAATTTGTCAGTCGCAGACGTAAAAGAGACGAAAAAAGATAACAGAAAACTAAACACTACAAAAAACACCTGAACAAAAGTTGACAGTCTACCAAAGGATTCATTTAGAGTGTTACTGTTACGCTTCAAACCAATTTTTACCGGCGAAAGTCATGCACACAATCGCATGTGGGTCTTGCGTGCATCTGAACATGTACCGCTATTAGTGCCCTTAGAGGACCTCAAAATGTATCTGAGAATTTAAAACTGCTAACATTTGACTTACCATTGTTTTTAACCTTTCAAAGTTGGAAGAGAACGCCGCCGTTTCTCTTGTCATAAACGTCACTAACGCTTGTCTCGAAAGGCGTTGAATTCCTGCAGCCATGTTGCTTTTTTTACTGACGTCACCTTATTAGTTCCCAGTTCCCCGTGAGAGAGAGGAGCTGTTACTGGTCAGCAGTAAATAGCACAAAAGCATGTTAGAAATTTGGCGCGAACGCTTCCATTACATATCAGTGTAACTCCCCAGTGTCTTGCAGTTTAATTTGTGCTGTTGTTGTATCTTGTATTTGTAAGATGCTAAGTGAAGGAGCAATTCAGGTATGGTATTTTTGTGTTATATTTCTTTCAACTTGTTTATATGGTAGTTATAAATTAAGCTCATTTCGTGCGCTGCAGCTTCGCAGCTTGATAGAGTGAATTTAAGTTTCGCGTGAACATTTCGATTTTGTTCTATTTTCAAACAGGACATTTTATCTAAACCTGCAGAACAGCATCCTCAGAAGCCTGTTTTTCAAATTTTGGTTGGTATATTCATACTTATTGCGTTCAGAGTTGAGTAAATCTCTTCAAAGTCATGGGTTTTGAACGGCATAAGTATTAAAATATTTGCTAAAACTTCTAGAATGAAAAATGTGACATGTGAAACCTAAAGCAAAGGCTATTTTAGCATGATAAGTTAACTCGGAATTCCCAGGTTCGAATTGTGCCAAGCGAAACCGTTGACATGTAGCTTCCATAACTGAATTAGAATCGTTTAACTTGCACGTTTTTGCACAATTAGCGGAGCGATTTTACAATACCGGGCCACTTATTAATTTAACTATTTAATTCACTCTATTGGGCAAAGACTATAAATAAGCTTATATATACAGACATATCTCTCAATGCTTCGAGAGAACGAAGCATATAGAACTAAAAGGAACCATGAGATGCAAACGATTGGCTAGTCCAATTAGCTGACTGATTGTTCCAAACTTCGATCAACATTATCACACTTGTTTTGCACGCACTTGTTTTGGACGACCGATCGAGCTGTACGACCTTCATGTTACGCATTACTTGTACATTCGTTTTAGTGACCACCATTTCTCCT
Organism: Orbicella faveolata; assembly: GCF_042242905.1. Lineage (NCBI taxonomy): Eukaryota > Metazoa > Cnidaria > Anthozoa > Scleractinia > Merulinidae > Orbicella > Orbicella faveolata. The sequence goes on from NW_028301577.1 coordinate 836,093, forward strand.
GTTCACATGGTGAACAAATAAGTCACCGAATCTGTTTCGCAAAGTTCATTCTCATATAGTGTTCGATTCGTCCTTGGAATATCATAGAACGTTTTAATGATAAGCTTAAGTTGACTTTTAACGATAAACTTAAGTTGACATAGGAGATAGCCAAACGTTGAGTCTAGTTCGTAAATACTTGTGGAATGTTTTTTTTTTTACAAGGAATTCGAAAAATCTGTTTGGCAAAATTCATTCTGATGTAGTGTACAATTCGTCCTTGGTATATCATAGAACAAAACCCTTTTTAATGATAAGCTTAAGTTAACATAAGAGATGGCCAAACGTTGGGTCTAGTTAATAAATACTTGTTTGCGGTCTTGTTTATGGAACATTTTATTTTTTTTTTCACAGGGAATTAAAAAAATCCAAACAAAAGGAAATGATGGAGCCGGAAATGACAGATACAGGTGTGTGTGAAGTGATTGATTGCTGTCAAATGGTCATTGCCTGCTGTTAGGTTTCCAGTAAGGCCTGGCTCAAACAATAGACAATTTTACAGTTGTTTGACCTGGCCTTTTTATGGCCCGAGGTTGTAGGTAACCTTGTTTTGATACAGACATCACTACTTTTGTTGTATAAATAAAGTTGTTCTTGTGGTGTCTGGTTTGCATTTAAAAGACAAAAGAGGAGAGGTTTGTATCAAAGCAAGGTCACCTCCTGCCTCACTTGCATTCACAAGCCAGGTAACTGAGCACACCGCAGTAAAATGGCCAATTATCTGCCAACTCTCATATTACTGGCCCTATACCCAGTTAGGGTTATGGTCAAAATCAATCTAGTGACGTAGGTGTGAGTTTTATGCCTTTGGGTCGTAAACTGTAAATCCCAGAGTACTCATGTATTATTCCTTTTCATGTACTGTATAGTATTCCGTTTCTTAAATTTATAGATATAGTATACAACTGTAGTTTAAAGACTCTCTGTCGACCGGCATGCATTGCGCATGTCATTGGAGGTTTTGTGGACCACAAAACCTTCAGTTTGTTGTTGTTGATCATTCAGCTCTTCTATCCTTTATAATCCAAGGCATCCATCTGGATTGTTCTACATTTATGGCCTTTAAAGACAAGATTCATTATAATTGCTCTAACATTGAGGAGAACATTTGCTCGCAAATTGTTAACTTTTCACATATTTGAGAAGCTAAAGAATGGCCAGTGTGTGATTTCGACCATGGCGACGAGGCAGGCCTGGATATCCTTGATCCATTAGATTATATTGTACTGTGTTTGATTTTGATGAATGGTGTAATGATTTACATTATCATTTGGATGATTGTAGTCAAAAATGAAAAACAAATTTGAGTTGTATAGTCAATATGTTATCTCTGTATCTCATTTATATCACACAGGCTTGTGCTCTCTGATGGAATCAATCTTTATACATGTACGTAGAAAAATAATTTATATATTTAGATGAGATAAGGCCATTTATCCCATGCCATAATGAATATTATTCCATTATTAGGCCATTGCACTCTATTAGGTCAGGAGAATGCACAGAATATTAATCATATTGCTTTGTAGACTTCTACTAACTATTTAGTTTTTGTCATTCACACATGCCTTATGCAATTGGTTTTTCAGATGATGCGGGACATAATTCAAAAAGTAGAAAATGATTAATACTAGAATACTAGAAAATGACATAACAGTGGAATGAAAAATCCTATATTTGATAGTTTAACATAAACTATATGTGCACATTTTTGCTATTGGTTATACTTACTCACCCCTTTGTGGTCTGGAAAAATACTATGCAACTTGTAAAATATGTGCACATATTATATGTTAAACCATTGAATAAGGTGTATTTTATACATGCAGACATGTCATTTTCACTACATTCCTGGTGTTTAGTGGACAGTTTTCTGTAGTTTGCATCTGTAAATATCAGTTGAAATATGATGTGATTTGAGGGTATGGATGAAACAGCTTTAAATTGCTTTTGACAGCTTTCAAGAATCTTTAAAGATGATTTCCAGTCCGTACTGCGCAGTTTCAGCACCCTTATGTTTATAAACATTATAAATCTCACTTGATGGAATGCAAATTGATGTTATTCGTTATGAACCACATACCTTATCATTGAGGCCTTTGAAATTCTTTTTCCAACAGCTTCATCGATTTTTACAGCTGCAAAGTTGTTTCATCAGGTGATATGAGAAAGAACAAAGCATAAAGCTTCAACCGCTTCGCATCCATAATGGCCATTGTTTTGAAACTTTGAATTTACTTCATATAAGTAGTTGCAAAATGTTTGTGATGTCTTACATAAAACAAAACAAAAACACAAACACACTTCCGAGAGTGCGCAGTACGGACTGGAAATCATCTTTAACTATGACATACACCTTGACAGTCCTTAAATGTCTTATGTTCAATTTGAAAATTAGACTTCAAAGCCTTGAAAGTCTGTGAAAAGTACGCTGGGTCCTTGAAAAAAATGGAGATTCATTGTTGGAGTGTCCACATTGTGAAAGAAGTGAAATGAAATTGAAGGAAAATGAGAAAATGCCTGTTTTTTCTAAAAATATAAACTTCTGCACTCTTCGAAGCATAATTTTGGAATTCTAGCTTCAAACTAGAAGGGGGGAGGGAATGTATCCCATGCATGCTTGTGTATGCAGCCTTTTATAAATATCAGTCTCCCACTAGGTGATGTATGTAACACTGCATAACCCACATGGGACATTGTGTCTTCATTTTTAGCGCATGGTGCACTATTGGGGTGGTTTAGGGGGCTGCTGTTCGGTCAGACACTAACATTATAACACAATAAGATGTAAACTTTAATGTTTGTTTAATTTCAGTTAATCAATTAGCTTTGTGGGAAGGGGGGCTGGGTGGGGTAGCTAAAAGGTGCCCATGTTTATTACACAAAATGTGTCATACTTACATTACTTTCTTTGATAACATGACAAAAATATATATATGGTTTTGCTAATCTCATGCTATCCTTGTGGTGCTATTCTCTTAAGAACAAAAGCAATTTGCTCCAAACGTATGCGCAGATTAGTTAGTGTCAAAAGTTGACTGTATGTTAGGTGAAAGATACATTTGATACGGGACTACCCATGAACGTTGAGTTCTTTTCCTTGTGGTAGAATGTAACATGTAAGACTCATGTGTTCTAGCATTGCTAGTGTGATAAACTCCGTTCTCGAGATCAGATGCGTATTTTGTTTTGTTTTTTGTAATAAGTGATACCACGCTCTTGTTTTGGCTGGGGATAGCAGCTATATTTCAGGTAACGTCAGTTCTCCTTTCTTTGTTGCAAAGAATGGTACTGTGGCTTCGCATCTTCTGGATTCTTCCATAGCTTGATTCAAGAAATGTTGTCTGTTGTGTGTTTGCCAGGGTTCAAATAAAGAATGGAAAGATATTGCTTGTCCGTAACAACTTGTTTGTTTCCTCTTCTCTGAAAGAGAGCCAAAAGTTCATATTCAGGAGAAACTTTCCCGCGTTAGTTACTTGTAAAACTAGTAAATTTGTGACAAAAGAAACTTCATTATTATTGGCAGATTCCGTGGCACTTACTGTAACTGCCAACTTTATCAGTCGATGAGGTGACTCGCTCACCTATGTGGGATATAATTTCGGTAAAGTAAAGATCTCTTCCTTCAATACTTCTTGTTGAAATGCTCCTCAGTTGTATTACTCGATAGCATTGTGTATTAGTTTGATGTGGTTTTATTGTTAACAACAAAGTTGGCAACAGAATTAGAACGCACTATTCTGTGACTCGATGTGACTATTTGATAATTAGATTAGTTTTTTTTATTGGTGAAATGAAAATTTGCGTTTTACATGTAAATAAACAAAATCGTTCCTCTGACTTTTCAACAGATATTTAACTTTTATATTCCATTTATCTCCAGCATTGAGTAAAAAAAATAGACATCTTTCTTATATTTTAGTGGAAACGAAGGTATCTTGTTGCATACATTGGCGAGGAAAACCAAAGTATCAAATTACAAACACTGGCATGAAAAGTAAAATTGTCAAATTTGCTACAAAATGAACGAAACTCAACATAAAATACCATGATAAATTTAAAACCGTCTAGACAAACTGTAATTGTAAGTTATCTTTGGGCCTTGAAAGAAAACACAAACATGAAACATACACACTGCTAAGATTATGTCTTATCAAGTTTTTGTCCACTCATATTCTGCAAAGGGGAAAAGGCCTGGTTGACTACCAAGGGAGAGAACGGCATGGGTGAGGACCTGTGTGACTACTGTATCAGAGCCATAAATTACACTCTGCACTGTCTTAGATTGTCTCACTAGTTTCTTTTTATTCTTAGCTGCCATGCTTGGCACTCAACTCAATGACTTAGTAACATCAAATCAGATTGATGCCAAGGCTGTTGTTCAACTGGATAAGTATGTCTGTAACACCATTCAAGAAACAAGGTAATTAAGAGGGATTTCTTGCAACACATCTACTGAATGCTAGTTATACGGCAGGTTAACTTGTGCATAAATATGAAAAACTTAAGCCAAAAGCATCAGCGATATCAACTTGTACCTCAAAAAGCAGAGAAGGCTAAAGAACATCAAAGATAACATTCATGCTTAACAAAATTGCAAAATTCCTAACAGTCTTGTAATGTTATATATGTTATCTACATAACTTCAAGAAGACATTTTTCAGGTGTACCCAGTGAGTAAAAATCCTCCTCTCCTTCTACATGTAGTAGCCCTCAGCTTATATATTGAAACCATTGACTAGTAAATGAACTTGTTACTTGTTAGGAAAGTCTTGATAGTTTTGGAGGTCACAGTAATTAAACCTGGAAGTGAAGTGCCTGGAAGGATTGGAAATCCCAAGAACATAAATGAAAATTCTAGCAGTGGTCGCCAACCACAACAGAATGGTACAGGTGCTTCGCATTGTATGTCAGGTAAATAGTGATTAGCATTCAGTGAAAACACAAACTTATATTAAAGAAAATACAAGAAGCAATCTGTTTGCTGTGGACTGCTTACTGCTACTTTTTTCTTATAAATAAATTTATCAGTAATAGTTTAAAATAAAACGTAGTACTGTTTTCATTTTGATGTGAAGTTTATATGAAATAATTCATATATGAACTGCGGTTGTAGATGAAAGTAAAGAATGATCATCGCAGTTAATTTTCCAATTTAAGCAATTGGAAAGAAGAAGCCTAAAAAAATCAGGGCTTCAACGGGATTCGAACCTGTGACCTCCGCGATACCAATGCGATGCTCTACCAACTGAGCTAAGAAGCCACACATTGGGAGCGAGGTCAATTAGTTGAGTTCATATCTTCCCGTGAGGAGTGAAATGATGTTGAAGCCCTGATTTTTTCAGGCTTCTTCTTTCCAATTGCTTAAATTGGAAAATTAACTGCGATGATCATTCTTTACTTTCACTTTGTTTTCATTTTACTAGGCAGTATGATGATGAGTGGTGGACCAGTTGGTGGAGCCTCCAGAGGTGCAGGACTAGCTTCTGCAACGTATGGAAGGTACATCTAATGCAGATTGATCTTTCAAGTAAATAAGCCAAGGAACAGAACTCTTGGCTGCCCTCCAAAGCCCTTGAACTTCTCAAAGGTTTAATTAGCGGTGCTAGATCAGAGACAATAAATGTACCCATTACTGCCTTGTGGGAAGAACACTTAAGTGTAAGACGGCCAAAACGGTCGACGTAGTTACGACAGATATGAGTGTACGATTTACGAGTTTATTGACAAAAATAGCGGAGACAATAACAACAGGAACAAAATAAACGGAAACAAGTAACACTGAAATACAATAAACAAACTAAAATAAGCCTGATGCCAATAAAGAGTAAAGCAAAACAAAATAAGCTAACTTAGCTAAGAAATAACAAAGTAATTTGGTGTAAATAACAAGACAATTTCAATAGGAAGATTGCATGACAAAAATAAAGAAACAGGAAACTGTGTGACAAAAACTGTCAACAGTTGTAGAGTATTAGATGAAATACAGAACTAAAAGGTTCAAGTTACAGGATTACACAATAGTGCTAAGCTGTGTACAAGCTAGTCACACAAGTAATTACAGTGATAAAAACAGGTTACAAAACGTATAAAGGAACAGAAATGAATTTGGATTTGTGCAAACAATCACAAGTAATCAACAAGGATATGTGGGAAGCGAAAAATACAATATTAATTTTATGCATCAGTCAATTCCAGCAGTGCCCATCCCCCCCCCCCCCCCCCCCCCCCCCCCGGGCAACCGCAGGGCATTTGCTCACGTTGTCAGTCCCGGGGGTGGGGCATCCGCAATTTTATCGTGGCCCGGGGGCTGGGCATTTGCGTACCCCGGGGCGATCCCCAGGCATTCGACACACGTGTTTTGGAAAGTGCCATGGATGAGTTCATCAGGAAAGACGAGGCGTTTGTTGAACAATGGCTTGCCCGTCAGGGACTAGAGAAACTTGAAGATATTTTTAAAAGTATGTTTTCTCAATTTTAGATATTTCTTCATTACTTGTAAGGTGAACTATATTTTGTTTATCACAAAACAATCACTGACGTGAAAACGACTATTTCGCATTTCGCATTCAAAACTAGCCTAACATTTTTTAAATTCATGAAAGTGGAGTTAAAATACTCAAGGTTTGTGAATTCAAATGATGCGATCTTCAAGACAGATCTTGCGAGCTTAAAATGCAATGCATCATCATTTAAAATGTCTGCGAATACAGGCGCCTATCATTGCTCGCAGCTGGGGGCACATCTGCCGCAATCCCAGCTATCCTCTAGCAAACTGTTAAAAACAAATATAAAGAAATAAATATACTCAGAATCAATTAACACGTACTGTTGTCCTTGAAGCCTTACCGTTGCATTAAAATACCGAACAGTTGACCGTTTTATTCACTGATTAATTAAAAACTGCGGAGCTGTCGGAAGGCGACAATCCCGGGGGAGGGGCATTTGCCCTCTTTCTTCATCCCCACCCCGGGGCATTTAGACAGCTTATGTGTCCCCACCCTGGGGAATTTGCCCATTTTTTTAAAAAAATGCTAATGCCTGGGGGTTAGCCGGGGGGGGGGGGGGATGGGCACTGCTGGAATTGACTGATGCATTACTAGCAAAAACTATAAAACAAAGGAACAGAGATAAAGCTACATGCTATGCTGATTAAAGGTCAAGAAAACTAAAGGAATAATACTACACAAAAACACAAAACTAGTAAAGGCAACTAAAAGCGACTGCTAACTGAACTAATGAAATAAAAGAAACAAACTAAACCAAAAGCCTTAAAGAAAATACAAATAAAACAAAATAATGCACTACATACCAAGGGTTATTGAGAATATAGCATTCGAACTAAACCAGTGCTTGACTTCAGAACTTGAGTATAGCTCAGAATAAACCAACTGAATCAACTGAATTTGCTGAACAAATGATTGCCAATTTATAACAGATTTGAGGAAACTGTAGGAATAACTCTAAACCAAATAAGGCTAGGGAGTGTATTTGTTCCCCACGAATACAGGATTTACCTAAGGGAACTAGGAGGTAACGTCTCCTACACAACAGGATTTAGCTAAGAGAAGTGTGTGGGAATGAATCACCAACACATACCAAAATAAGGTGTGTAAGGAAACCAAACTAATGTAGGAAAATAACCCAAATAATAAGAAGAAAAATAATAACAACACTAATAAAAAAGTTTGAGAATTAGAACTGAAAATGAACTAAAGTGACCTTGTCACATAACGAAAACTATAAGAAAAAAGCGCTTGTATGACGGCTGTATGGGTCAAAGTGATATGGCCTGAAAAATGCACACGGCCCTAGAAATGTATATGGTCCCACAAAGTCAAAGTCAGTTAATGACAGAAACTATTCTGTTGCTTCAAAATTTGTTTTCTTCAAAAAAGTGGTGAAAGTAAACATTGTGACAGCAAATTTGCTATCCTGGCTAACTGTATGATGCAGAACTACATCAGTTTCTAAGCTACTCCAAAAGCACACAAAGAAAGTCAGAAAAGTGATTTTTATAGTACTGGTATTTTGTTGCAGTCACCAGCCACAAGTTTCCAAAGGTGATAGCACAAGACCTGTTCATCCAATCATGTCACTGACCCCATATCAGAACAGGTAAGGAGTATTTTAAATAATAATTAGAATATCTACGTAAGCATTTATATTTTACCTTTTGGGAATTATTATCTTCTATTTCATCTTTTTTTTTGTCTTCCTCTTTTTTACTTCATTCTCAATAAAGTTTATTAAAATACTGATAGTTCTTGCCTACGAGGTCTAAACAAAAATGAAAGGTTTGGTCATTCCCCCCACTGACTAACCTGGAAGATTCTGCAAATTCCTGTAAATAAGGTATTTTAATCCAATTTGACCAATGAGAATTCCAAGAAATGGGAATTTAACACAATGGATGTGTATTTCTACACAATTGTTATGTGGACAGATTAGATCACATCTTAACTGTTCAAAAGTGTATTTATGACTTAGAAACTAACATTTCTTCAACTTTCAATTGATGTAAGAATGTTAATATCTATCTTATTCCACAGTTATCGTTATACATATAAGCAATCTCTTCATTTATCTTGTCTATTTCTTAACTTCAAACAGGTGGACCATTCGTGCCCGTGTGACTAGCAAGTCAAACATACGTACCTGGAGCAACTCCAAAGGAGAGGGGCGTGTCTTCAATGTTGACCTAGTGGATGAGTCGGTTTGTAAACGATTTAATGTTAAATTCTGCATCATGTAGCTTTCCTTCAGTAAAAACATCAAAATAGTAATACAGTTGAACCCCTCTATTTTGAACACTCAGGGGAAACAAATGGTTGTTTGACATAGCAGGATTTTGAAATAGCCAATAGTAAATGAGTGAAGGGCAAATCCAAGGGAAATGGTTTTGAGTTTGAGATGGATGATTCTGGAAAATATCCATATCCTACCTCAGGTTACATGAACATTTTAACCCAACCTTGCCTTTGGAAATTCCAAAATGCTCTAACCCCCATGCCCTCCAAATTCCAAAATCATTAACGATTTTTTTCCAGACACTTCGGAATTCCTGTTTGACTCCCTAAAACTTCTAACGAATGGGAAACTTGCACCTTTTACCCCCTCCAAGAAAATTCTGTTCACAATTTTTTGGTCAAGCAAACCAGCAACTCAAGTTTGTTATAAAAGTTTAATAAAGTACACCAAAGCTGTGTTATCTTAAATTGCTTACTGCCAAATAAAACTTTTCGTTTTCAGTTCATTAGCTTCATATTTTCAGGGGGAGTAGATCATATTGATACCAGTGGAAGACAAAAGTTTAGAAGTTCATTATATGTGCCATCACCGGCCATATTTGAAATTTTGTTCATTGAGTAACTGCTGACCACTAGTAGTGCAGCCTACAAATCTCTCAGGTGTTCCATTTGGAAACGAGAGACTGGTGCGAGTTTTTCGCACCCAACAAGATTGTTGATTGACAATTTAAGTGCAGAAAGAAACACAGACTTGTTTCACATTTTATTAATCTATAGACTAACTCATAAACTTTAAGGCCTCTTTGATGTGGAGTACGCTGTACAACCCATCCATTCACTCATCTGCCTGATCACTAACACCTGCCTGATCGATCTTTATCCTGCTTTCATGGTTGGTTCATGCTTGATTTAGAAACTGGAAAAGTTATCAGATCAGCAATTTCAAGTGAAGCCTTTGGGGTCTTCCCCCTCTGGAAATTCAGAACTGAAACCCCCCATGTGTTTGAAATTTCAAACTGCGTTACCCCCCATGACTTCAGAATTCCAGTCTAAGAAACCCCCCTCTCCCTCGGAATTCCAAGATGCCGCCATGGTTTGGATATTTTCTGGAATCATCCAATAATGGGGAATTCGAAATAACTGAGTTCAAATAAGTGGGGTTTAGCCGTAATGGAATGAAAAATTGAAAAAAGTACAAGAGAAGTGCAAAAACAATCAACTATCAACTATCAACTATTAAAAAGCTTACCTTGGAGTTTCACGTAACAATCCAGTTTTGTATAAAGTTGTAATTTATGGCTTGGCATCCTAAACATCCCTTGGATAATTTCTTCGCCTTATTTTGGGGAACTTATTATGTATTGAGATAGGGTGAAGGGGGAGTCTATTAGTGGTGTAAAAAGCTGTTTAGAAATGAAGAAACAAACAAAAAAAAACTTTATGTACATGTATCATATTTTTAGGGAGAAATCAGAGCTACTGGATTTAATGATGCTGTGGACAAGTTCTACGAATTGCTTGAGGTTAACAAGGTTTGTAAAACATTTGCTTTCATTTAAAGGAGCACTATGTCTTCTAAAATAGACCCTAAATTATTTGTTTTTTGAGTAAATATCTGTCTAAATGGTGCAGAGCATCAGGGATGCATTTAATCTGCAAGACAACTGGTATTGATATCAATAGTTTTTGCACAACATTGGTATTCACAATATAACATTGTTTCTTCTCCACTGACAGAAATGTATGTTTAGCCCCAGAGGATCTGTAAAAAAAATTGATTGTTGTCATAACTTCCTAAATTCTTCTTCCAGGTGTTTTATATCTCCAAATGCTCCTTACGGACTGCAAACAAGCAATACTCATCCCTGAAGAATGACTATGAGATGTACCTGAACAATGACAGTATTATTGAGCTGGTAAGGATACATGTATCATCATATAGCTGTAGACTGACTGCTATTTAATTGGGTTTTTTCTCCTGCTAATAAAGACATTTCACTGGCAACTGAAGCAAAATGTGTGGTTTCGGAGAATATTCCGCTGCAACCCTAAGAAGGTTAAAGGAAATTTCAATTGGAGGGGGTTGGTGGGCTTAGGAACTCTTAAAGGTGAGTACAGTGTGTAGGATTTCAAGGCAAAAAGGCTCTTTGCAAGGGGAGTAGGAGTTTTACAGTCTGTTTCTTGACTGACAACAATTTACTTATCCACATTTCTTCACAAAATGTCACATTACATTACCCACAACAAACTTTAAAGTACTCCAGATTCCAAAATCACTTGAAGGGTGGCAAATTGTCTTTCAAAAAATTGTCTGTGAAAGTTTTTAGTTGAATTTCATTTGACGTTCTTGCAGTCTTTTAGTGGTTATGTCTGTCTTCCAGTGTCAATTTTTTTACAAAGCTGTCTTGGAGTCTTGAGTTTTTGCAAGGCTAAGGAAGTCTCAAAGTCCTGATTGTTTTATGCCCTTCTCGCCACTGGATGTTGAATTTCAATAGCTGTGCTTAGTTTCAAATTTCCCAGAGAAGATAAATCCAAAATTCTCCTATTCACCTGAATTGTCTGAATTCCACAAAACTTATCACCACATCATTTTGGTGCTTGAAAAATAGCTAGGTTGTTTTGGATATCACAACAAAGTGTTATATCCGAATTTCCAGTTCCAGCCAGTTTGCAGAAGCTGGTGAAAAGAGACGAAACCCACACAAGGCATGGTTCCTCACAATGAAAGGCACAAAGTTTGGAAACTTATCTGTGTTAGACTGTGTGAGCTCATTGTCATATAGCTCACTCTGGAACTCATAGTTTTAGGATCTGAATCTCTTGTGCTTGCACTTAAAAGACTTTGAAGTCGTGGGTTCTCAGTTAAAAATGTCTTAAGCGCACAAAGAATAATGCTAGTCTTGCTTTCTCTCAAAGTCTTACATTTACCATTCGCCACCCGTACTTGGTTTTGTTTTAAATTATGAAACATATACATCAATTTCTCAAATCATTCTAACTGTCTTAACAACATTAGTTACATACATCAAAAAAGTCAGCATACACCATTCCAGATCACTGAACTGTGCTTTCCAAATTTAACTGGGCAGTGTGTTTTTTTTATCAAATGTTGTGTCTAGGTGGGGTTTTAATGACACTGAGAAAATAGTAATTATAATACCTCCAATGTTTCCTTTGGCTGTTCCGGCCAATTTGAGGTGGAGCAGTTGACTGGGGGTCACTGTCTTGTGATGACTTGACCAGGAGACCTAGTGTTACTTAAAAAATTTGCAAATTTTTTGGTCATCTAACATTCTTTTATGATAATAATGAGTAATAAACTTGTAATGTACTTATTTTTTCAGTGCAGTGACCCTTGCAACTTGCCAACCATTCAATACAACTTTGTCCAGATTGGTGACTTGGGAAATTTTAATGCAGATTCACTAGTTGGTGAGTAATTGATTTTTTCCTTATAGACAGGAGGTGGAAATGATTGACAATGAAAACGTATTAATAAATTTACTTATTTTTTTTTTCAACAGATGTTCTTGGTATTGTAATTAGCTGTGATGATGTCACTCAGATAACCACTAGGACAACTAACAGACAGGTTTGTGACTTTCATGGTACCTTTTTAATGATGAGTAAAATTCTGTAGCCCTACATAATAATAATTCCCTACATCCTGTAGCCCTACATTCCACTATCGTGCCCTGAGCACTGGTGTGATTATGTGACTGTTTATTACAAAGTGTTTTCCCTTACTAACTGCAGTGTAGCATGGAATCAATGAAATCTGTAAAACCATTATTATTAAGTTCTTTATCTGGAGTTGACTGTTGGTTTGTATAAAATCATGGTGTCAATTTTTTTAAAATTTACTGATCAGTGAGTTTCAAGTACAAACTAAGTAGTGAAAAGTTTCTGACAATCTCACATTATTTAACAAGTACATCATTTAAGTGAATATATGAAAGCTCATGGTCATGAACTGCAGAGAAAGAAACGAACTCCTTGCAGTCATGTACACAGCTTGAACAGCTATGAAATTACAGCCTGAAAAAATTCAGGCTTGAACAGGATTTTAACCCATTCAGACCCGTGCAATACCAGTGCAGCGTTCTTCCAACTGAGCTATTAAGCGAATGTAATATACCTGGTGAAGATACAACAAACAAAAAACAAACTTTATTCGCTCTTGTACTTACAATTTTTATGTATCTAATTTACACAAACAAACAAAGTTGCCATCAGAGGCTTCTAAACATTAGAGATCCCCTGCAAACGCGATGTCTAAATAAAGATTCAGTTGTCGTACTATCAAGTCTTCACAGGAACGGGAATAAAGAGAAAGGAAGTGAAGATTCTAATTGAAATAATATTGGCCTCGCATCATTGTGATTGTGTGATTTTGCATGCACACGAAATTTCTTGCAGCTTTGTAATAGAATGTTAAGGTTATAAGGACATGTTACCACAATAATATTACATGTAATGCCAGAATGCGATAGCAAATATTAGCAAATCAGTTTCAACAAATGCTTCTATGATAACCTAAGTGACATGAACATTGAGTGATTTGCGATTGAAGCGGCGGAGCTGGGGGTGTCTTGAAAACTTAGACCTCAGACACTCTGCGTGTCACAAAAACTCGACCCGAGAAATAAAAGAATTCAGCGTTTGCCATGGATTGCTATGAGATGTCTTGTTTACAGTGTTTACTGTTTGTCAATACAATGTCATAGGCAGAATCTGTGGAGAGAGAGGGAGAGAGAGAAAATAATACCAACTTTCCTATCGTTTTTTGGTTGTTTACAAGTATAGACTAAGTTGATTAAATTTATTTATTTAGAAGCCATTCGAGCCAAGCCTAGTTAGCGTTAGGTGCGGGTTTTGCAAAACAAATATAGAGTCTCGTAGCGGAACTGGATATTCACAAACATGTAGGTGCTTTAGATCTAGGAAATTGTATTGACGAACAGTAAACAAGACATCTTGAAGCAGTCGGCAGCAAACATTCAATTATTTGATATTTTGGGTCTAAGTTTTCGAGACACCCAACGAGCAGGCGAGTATTGGTTGTGAGCGCATGAACAAGGGTATCTTCAATACAAGCTGCTATAATACAACAAGAACTGCCAACAGATTCAATAAAAGAGTTACAGTTCAACCCCTATTAAACAACCACCCTTGGGGTATGGATAGTGGCTGCTTAAAGTGGGCTGGCCGCTTAATACATCTAGAGGTGAAAACAATACAGAAGTCTTCATCGGGACTTTGATTACTGGCAGCCTAATATGGGTGGCCGTTTAATAGGTGGCCATTTAATAGGGGTTTGACTGTATGTATATATACCTAGTGTACTTCATACATAATATATAACTAGTGTACTTTGTACTTATTTCACCTCATGTATTATATTGTTCACTGAAAAACCTTTTAAGGAGTGTACAATAAAATTTTATTATCTTTATTATTATTATTATTATTATGTATATTTTCCCCTTTAGGCAAAATAAAGTGAAATGCTGTTGAAGTAACTAGAACATTGGTTTGGTTGAAGCTTGATATTTGCAGCATATGTGTGAGATTTGCAAACAACTGCAACCGTAGTGGTTACTGAAATCAGTTTTAACTTAAATTTTGCACAAGAAATGGCGCTTTTGCGATTTTCTTATATTTCAGGTTATATAAAAGGCATGATGGCGTTATAGTCTACCAATTACAGAGTGTTTCCTTGTTTTCGAATCAAGAACGTTGCAAAGCGTATACCATCTTCATCATCCTCATCTCTCGTTCTTCCACATCAGCAATGTAATAGGCTCAGCTTGATAGGGCTTAACGATCAAATTAAAAGGGTCCTCCCCTTCTCCCACTGACTGTGGTGTATCAACATCAGATGAAAATAATGTATTACTGGATAATTCATCATCTAAGGACATTTTCCAGTGAATAAAATTGCCAAAAAAAGAGCGCAGCAAGTGGTATCCTTGTAGGAAATTCACTGCTGCGAAGTGATGGATCAAAAGTTACACAGGCCTAGTTCCAGGCCTTGGAACATGATGTTTGCATTTTTGGCAACTTTGGAGGGATAGAAAAGTTGCTTTATGCCCTGGACCAGAGCTTAAATTGGAAGTTTATGAATTAGTGCAACATAGACTTCTAGAATGAAATGGGGGCAAAAAGCTCGTTTCATAGGCACTTTAAGCTGTGTATGTAACTGCAATGATCAGTTATATCTTCATAAATCAAATAAGTAAATTAGCCTCTGTAGCTGGCAGTTTAGACGAGGTAAAGTGTGTGAGCAAGCAGCAGGAGCAGCAATGCTGCGAGGGGATCACACTCTACATGCATATGTGGTCCTATAACCCAACCAACTAAATTGCCAGCTATGCAGGCTAAAGTAAATCAAACCCTGTTTTATACATGCCCAATATTTCTCATTGTTAGTGTTTCTGTGAATATTTTCAGGTTTCTAAGAGGGACATAACTCTGTTAGACAGATCTGAAAAGAGTGTCAGAGCAACTCTGTGGGGAGATGATGTATGTATGACAAACAGGACTCAATACTTTAAGAGTAATTTTTCAAGTCGTTGAGCTGTAGTGCAGCATCAGCATTATATCACTCCAAGTACTTGGTATTGCTTCCGTGAGTTTCCCTGTAATATTTGTCAAATTTATGACAATTTTATGTGATAACTTGCTCATCGATATTATAAAATCACCATATTTTGAAGTTGTCAAATGCACATTCAGTGTACTTTGATTTACCATAATTCTATAAAGTGTAATTATTCTCGCCTCTTTTCCTAGGCTGAGAAATTTGATGAGCATGTTGGAAAGAATCCTGTTCTTGCATTAAAAGGAGCAAGGGTCTCAGAATTTGGTGGTAGGTACCAAGAAATGTGACTTCAACCCACAAGTGCCACTGGCTTCTCTAGTCAGACAATCCAGGTTGGATAAGTCAGTTTTAACAGCTACAGATTCATGCAACTGATTACTGTAACAGCAACTCTGAGGTGCAGTTTATTCAGCCTATGTGCTCTGCAGCCTCTGTTCAGTTCTGCCCTGAATAAGTCTCACTATATGTTATGTAACTGCCCCTTGTAGAGTACTAATAATGTGCAAATCATTTGTTTTCCATGAACTCATCTTTGTTATCCTGAGTATGTGCAATGCAAAACCATGTTAAAGTTGGTTTTCTGGAAAGAAGAATGTTGAATATTGAATCTGTTCTGAATTAATTTTGCCCGATTTGCCTGTGCCAATGAACTGAAGCAGTAGTGCATGGGCGCCTTTGCAATTATGTTAATTTTGTTTGTTATGAAAAATCTTGTATTCATATTTTTGAAGCATATGGTTTGTAAATTGTTAAGGAATAAACTGTCTCAAGTTTTTTTGGTTGGAGTCGTTGGAACTTCTTGAGACAGAATCTCTTATTAGACATTTTAGTGTGTAGTATAACATTATATTTTTCACTTCATTTGTATTTTGCTCATCCTCAAGGTTCTGCCAAAATATTGCAATACTCGAAATATCCAGTGATTTCAGACACTACAATGTCTCATAAGATATATTACCTTAATTGTTATTAAGGAATGTGCTCAAGGTTTCATGCCTTTTGGTTAATAATGGAGTTGCTTCTTTTCAAGGTCGTTCTCTGTCAATCTTAAACTCAACCAACATGAGGGTAAATCCTATGGAGGTCAAGGAGGCATACAATTTGCGTGGATGGTAAACTTATACTTTTTGGATTGTTCCAACATGTCTACTGGATTTTCAATAATTTTATGTTCCTGTTTTGATGTAGGTATGACAATGTTGGTAAAAATTCAAATATCGAGTCTCTTTCTGGACAGAGATCTGAAGGAGGAGCTATGGGTAAGTACCTCATATTTTCAAATCATTTCTGTTTCCACTAGTCATCTTATGTTGTTCTCTAAAATGTTGAGTTTCTTTTTTCACTCTGCTGCTGCTACTGTAGTTGTACACCGTCCTCCAAATCATTTTGGGGTTTAACTACTCTCAAAATGTGACTTTATCTCTGATAAAAATGATTTTAGATTAGCATTAACTGGTTTCTGATCAATCAGGGGACTTACTTAAAACAAAAAAACAAGCGATTGAATACCATTGTTTTCACACTGCTCGTTACTCTCATATTGTGGTGTGGCCCAATAATTGTACTTTACTCCAATGCGTGCAAGATAGGACAAGACAGATAACAAGTTACATCACTCTGAGCCCTGATGTTACTTTAGACAATATTTTTGTTGTTTTCAGGTTCAAATTATATGACCTTCCTTCAAATTAAAGATGAAAACCTTGGTATGGGAGAGAAGGTAACAGTACTAGTATGAGAACAGTGGATAAGAACTAAAGGACCCATATCAGCCTTGTAGAGTTAACCGGCAGCCAAATATTTTCGAGCAGAGTTTTAGAATGCAAAGTGAAAAATCGAGGGGCGAGGGACATTTTTGCGGTCATTTTCTGCTGTCACGTAGGTGTAGTCTAGTGAAATCTGGATCGGCAGCAATGTTGTACCGATTCCTTTACCTTCAGTCTTTGGTCTTTTTTAAGTGACGAGTGCATAATTTTAGATATCAGTACTAACATATTTGGTAGTTGTTTATTCAAAACACATAGGAATTCGAAAGGAGTATTGACCAACGGAACTAATCCCAGGGAGTCTATGAAGAAAACTTTGGGATTCCTTTAACCGGCTCCAATTAACATTTACGTTTTGTTGTTATTTTCTTTAATCAACCTTTAATGCATATAATACTTCTCCTGTAATTAATCTAAGTCTGAGTCAGTGAAGATTATTGTTGCTTTCAGGCTAGTGGGAAAATATAAGTTTCGTGTCCCGTTTTATTGTTCTAGGCGGATTATGTCACTGTTAAAGCCACTGTTGTGTATATCAAGAAGGACAATTGTATGTACAAGGTGAGATAATTCTTCTCTGCCCCGCTAAAACGCCTTTTCTGTAGTCTAAGACTGCGCCCAACACAGAAACTTTGGACAGTTATTACAAGGGCCTCGTTAGCATTTTTTTTTTATTTACTCGCGTTTTTGGAGTTTCGGTTCTGGAATCAATTCTCTCTTCCATCTTATCTTTCACTCCTTATTGAGGTCATAAAACGTGCTATAAAAGGAGAGGAAAGTCTTTGGACAGCGAAAAAATGTAAACCAGGAGCTAAGAAGAAGACATAAGCGGAATCTCTCGTAGGCAAGAGGAAAACTTTGGCCGACAGTCACTATGGATCGTTTGTACTCGTACCCGAGTAAAGACGTGACATTTTCACCACTCTTGAAAAATAGTCTTGAAATGGCGGAAACTCGCATTACTTTTTCGCGAGAATATCATGTCATGGCTCCTGGTCGTATATAGAGATTCTTCCTCGTTCTTCGCTTGGTGGTGAGGTGACTTCGCTTGGCGAGTTCCTTGGTGGCGAGATGACCGGTAACTGTTTGACCAGGGCAGAAAAAGGCCGGGCGGTGAAACGGGCAGTCCGCTCTTGGTCCAATGTGTGATACGAAGAAAGACTGGCACGAGCGCTCCTTCCGCGCTTCCGGTGAGATTAATGGCTGCCAAAAATCTCCTCTCGACGAACTGGAAATCAACTTTTCTTTCTTTATTTTTGAGCCACCAGTGGTGTCTTTTCAAAAGCCTTTTTGATGCTTTAGACCTAAAAGTCAATACGTTTATGTCTGTTGTAATGATGCTTAAGTAACTTCGTCGTAGGCTACCCAAATTTGAGTGAAGTAAGACAGTGTCGAATGCAGGTATGTCCCGCTTATCATGACCAAGCCGTGATGCGCTGCTTCTTTTACGAGTACTCCACATTACTCCACTCTAAATTTTACATATGTTGAAGATCGATAGCATTTACATAACATAGTAAAAAAACCAGCCGGATATATTTGGATATAGCAGCGTTTCAGAACTTCAAAGTTTCCCTCCTCTTGCCGCACGCTTGCAAGGATTTCGCCATAGAGTTTACCGCGAACGAAAAGTAATAAAATTTTGCTTGTTTGAGTTTCGTCTGAATTGCAAGCAACACGTGATGCCTCACCAAGGCATAAGAACTTTCGTCTGTAAATACTGCTCACTTTTGTTTGTGTAAAAATCCAATTAATCGCTGGTTGTCGATGAAAAGGAGCGCCCGGCGATCTGTGTTTTGTAACTAAACATGACAAGATGACTTTAATTACGCTCTTTCGTGTAAAAACGTACATCCAACTCAAAGAGTATCTCTAGCTTTATATATGTTTGACTGATTTGATAAATATTTGAGAGCATGTTAGAAGTTTAGCTGGACATGTGGCAAGACAGCAGATATTAAATCGGCAAAATTACGGTAGCACTTTTCAATCAACCCGATTAACTATTTCATTTTGTTGTTTGACTTCTCAAAACTCCTTGTCTTCTTCGTTTTCGCAGTATAAAATTTCCCTATGAAGAAACCGTGATCTTAGTAGGCTTTTAGCGTTGTCAAAAATTATCGCATCATCTCAGCACAAAAGATGGGGAAAAACTTTGGCAAGATTTTTTATTGAGAAATTAAAAAAACACCGACTCGGACTTGAAAGTGCACGCGCTACATTATGCAAATTAGCTACTTGTACGCGTCAGACTTTCCTGGTCGGCAAACAAGCAGAAACAATAAGAAACTGATCGAAAACAGATTTAAGTTGTGATTAAGCATTATTCTGATTGTTCTGAGAAACGTACAAATTAACCGGCGATACCAGAGTAAAGAGTTTCATAACGTTTATTCGTAAGTCAGAAGAAATGCAAAAGATTACGCGTACAACTAGCGCGAGCAGATCTTATAGCGCGAAATATGAAGTCCTGTTTTCCGGCAACCTGAAAAACTCACCTTTGCCCATTGCCTCTGAACAAAAATGCACCAAAAACCTTCCTCCTTCGTATAGAAGGGAGTTTCGTAGAATTTCTTTAGAAATCTAAGTTCCAGTGTAAGTAAGCGGAATCTGCTCGTTTTAGTAGACCCCAGTCTACTGCATCACACCTTTTTGCTCGGACCCGCTCGTTTCACCGCCCTACATATAAGCGCCCTGGTTTGACTTTGTTGCTGTGCGCGCGCCGGTTGCAACAAGCGAACAATCATCATCTAAACTTATCAAACATACATAGACTGAAATGGTTCTTCGAAAACGTTCAATAACTCGATAACAACTACGTAAACACGAACACTAAAAGTTGGGGGCGAACTCGCCATGGGGCGAAACCGGTATCATTCATTACATGTACAGTCAAACCTCTCTGCAACGGCCACCTTGGAGACAGATGAAAGTGGCCGTTTATATGGCCTGCGAAGCAAGCATTCCCGTACCAAAAGCTTTTCTGCATTTTGAATGTGGCTAAATGTAATTTAGGCTAAGTTAAACGCGAGACAATGCTGGCCAGTAGTATCTCCCAGGGGTTTCGTGCAGGGGCACCACATGGTTTACAGTTAAGCTTCAGATGTCAAGTCATTCCGCGTTTGCTATCGCTATCGGATAGTTCTCACGGTGCTTTTATTCCCGGCCCATCCCTCCCTCCAGTCATGGTAAGTATGTGGTAAGTATCTGTGTGTCCACTGTTTTTCAGTGTGACGGTGCCGGTTGGGTGGTTGCCGCTCACAGGGTTGTCATGGTTACCCTATGCGTTCGGCTCGGTGGCACTCGTGGCTTCACCCTCCTTTTAGGCACCACTCCCCAAGCTCATCTGTTGTCGATGAGTTTAACCATTTTACTGTTGAGCGAGAGCAAAAATTCGACGAAGCCCTGCTTCATCAACTTTTTGCTCTCGCTCCAATTTACGCGCGGCCAGAATGCGGAAAAGCTCTTCGTAAGATAGCGCTTGCTACGCAGGCTACCGTTTATATAGAGAGGTGCCGTTATGGGGAGGTGGGGGTGAAATAAGTCAGCTGTTTTTTCAGGGGGTACAACATTTTACATTTACAATACCTAACTGTGACACAATCAAAATATATCATTAAAACAGAGACCAACGACGCGCGGTGACCTTTTACAACATAACATGATGTTAGGTAAACACCATTCGTCAGTCGTTGATTAACTGGCCTGGGTTAGTCGAATGGTGGATAACGCTATCCACCGGATAAACTGCTATCCACCGGATAGCGTTGTTTGTTTGGTCAACACTTATCCACTGGGTAGCGATTTATCCGGTGGATAGTGTTATCCAGCCTCCCAACAACCGGGGCCTGGCCGTTGAAAACGGCGACGCCGAAAACAACGTCGATTAAAAAACGAATTTATATTTTACTTACGAATCTTTAGTACTCTTAAGTCATTTAGTTTATTACTGTCGAAATAGTCTCGAAACTAAATCTGGAACACAGCTATGGTATTTGAAGTAAAATGTTTTCCAGACAACGCAGAATTAGGTCATTTCGTGTTGTTGTTTTGAAGAGGACGGCAAAGAAATTTACCAAGAATTATAAGGCTCGTGCACAGCCATCGTATTGCTGATTAAACCTTTTGTTTAGCGACGTTCCCTTTGCCGTTGCCGTCGCCGTCGTGGTTTTCTTAAATTCCCTATTTTGTTAGTGTGGGACGCGCTTTAGTGCCCATTGCCGTTGTGGAGAGGTGGCCGTTGTAGAGGTTAAAATAAGGGTGAATTTATGGATTGTCCGCGAGGAGGAAAAAAGTTGGCTTTTGTAGAGAGGAGGCCGTTAGTGCAGTGGAGGTTCGACTGTAATAGTTTGCAGTACTGCTTGACAATCGGTTGTTTCCCGTTTCCGGGCTTCTTTCTTCTCAAGAAAAGCACGGCCAAAACAGCAAATATTGTTTCCGAATTCTGCAGTTCATAATCTTTCTATTGATATCTGTGGTAGTTTCCTTAAAAACAACTCGGGTACGATTTTTTTCTCTCAAGGACAACCGTGAAGGTAGAAAGACGATCGATACATAACACGCACGTGGTCAATTTACAGCTGCATTTGATGTCTAAGTTACAGTAATAAAACACTTACTTCTTTGACGATATCAAGTCAGATTACTTTCAGTAAACACAGTTCAGGAAACAGATCGAACTAGGTCAGGAAAGATGTCAGCGAAACAGGTCAGCGATACATAAACGTCTTCCTCGTGCCTGTGGTATTCGAGCTCAAAGGCTGGCCTTTTTCACGTGTAATTACATACCCAAATGTCAATCAAAATCAGTGAAGGAAATATTTTAAAATTGTTCATTGTATCAACGAAACAGATGTAATTCATGAAATGCTGGTGTAGTTGTCTTTCGTTGTTGTAAAGTGTTTCAATTTCATTTTGACACACTTGGATTCCAAGATCGACAAGTTTAAAACGCCGACAACTTCTTCGAAAAGCCTGACACTCAGGCTTCCAAGATTAAATCGCCGCACGAAACCTGGTTGTTGCATTTTGTTTTCTGGCGCATTTACAATGTTTTGCTTTGTTTTTCGTAGGCTTGTCCCTCTGCAGAATGTAACAAGAAGGTTATCGAAGAAGGAGATGGTGCTTATCGTTGTGAGAAGTGTAACAAGACTTATCCTGACTTCAAGTATCGCCTTATGTTACTGGTAAGTGTCAAGTGACAATTAAAGAGCCGAAGACTGCATCATCATAGTCTGCGTGGGAAGCGTTTCCGTGGGGTTTGGAAGCAGAGAAAGACCGAGGAACGGGATTTTCGGTGTTTTGCCTGCGCGAAAAATGGGGCGAGAGCCAAAAAAAAGAAAGAGGGGCTAGCATCATAAGAGCTGTCTATCATGCAACATACCTTAAGTCCTCGAATTAGCGCCCGGGGCGCTTATTTGAGATTTAGGAGAAGATGGGGGCGCTTATTCGAGGGGGCACTAAATCGAGGGGGGGGGGGGGCGGGGGGCGCTTGTTTAATTTTTCCCAAATCGTGGCCTGACAGGATCATTTTTTTAATACATCATCTGCGCGTAAACAACAACATAAGCTGTTTATCGACATAAGTAGCTGATCCTTATGTTTAAATCGCGGCACCGTTAGTACTTAACGTGTTCAAGGTGTTCACTTCACAAACTGAAACAATGTACAAATCTGATACTACACGACGAAAACCATACTTCCTTTGTTGTCTCATTACTCGTTCAAAAAATGGGGGAAGGGGAGGGGGGCGCTTATTTTAAATTTTGGCCGATAAGAGGGGCGCTTATACGAAGGGGGCGCTTATTCGAGGGGTGGGGTCTGGGCTAATTCGAGGATTTACGGTATTGCAACAAATGGAATTAAAAACGATTGGCCAATGAGAACTCGGAAGAAAAACCATAGACCCAGGTTGTAAGGGCGAGGTAGCCGTTCTGTGCCAATGTAAGATTAGTTGGTGATTTTGGTTCTGATTGGTTTAGAAACCAGAACAAAACTGAACTCCAGCATGTTCCTTTGATTGCAGTCGAACCTCTATTACGCGGCCACCTATTAAGCGGCCACGTTATCAAAGTCCCGAAATCAATGTCAGTAAAATACTGTGAACAAAACGCCTATTAACCGGCCACCTCTACTAAGCGGCCGCGGCCACCTCTACTAAGCGGCCGCGGCCACCTTTTGGTCGTCCCGATGAGGGTTTTTCTATTGTCTTTACCCACATTAAACGGCCACCCAAAACTTAAAAACTTTGTTTTGGAAAAGGCGATAGCAGGTAAGAGTCCGAAATAGAAGGTGACGAGTGATAAAAACATTTAAACACACGTTTATCATGATTTATTTTGAAGTGACTCCATGTTCACTAAGAAATTAACCCGATGCTGAAAAATATTCAAGGTACATCAACCTTTATTAAGCGGCCAAGGCAATAATTTAAAACCGGAAAAAGGACTTAGTATCAGTGAAAGTACTGCAACGATCGGGAGCTGTGAAACTTAGGAAAGTGTTTACTGTAAAGGCCTGTCCAAACGGGAAATTTTGGCGGCCAAACATCAAACATTATTTGCTGACCAAACATGCTGATGTTGAAGTGAGTGGCCAAACGGTTAATACATGTTTGATCAAACACAGATCAAACAATGGATACAAGCCACTGAGCAAGCGTTATACGCATGCGCGCGCCAAACATGTTTGATACGGCTGTCCAAACGAACAAAACATAGCCCATCAAACAGGAGAACAAAAGAAATGTTTTAAGTTGTTTGATCGAATGTTTGATGACCTTCAAATTTTATCAAACACGATCAAACAGCACCAAACAAGGTGGCCAAACGGTAAAGTGTTTGGTCGCCAAACATTTCCCGTTTGGACAGGCCTTTAGACATGATTGTCTTGTAGCAAAACTTTGCACCAGTTAATGGTGATTATTTCTTTATCAGACAAACCTGGCCGATTTTACTGGTAACCAGTGGGTGACATGTTTCCAGGAAACAGCCCAAGTTCTTCTCAACACTACTGCTGATAACCTTGGTCAGCTGAAAGACTCGGTAAGACTGCGTCCGTACAAGCGTTTATTTAAGCGATACTTCGCTATCAACTAGTCCAAGATAGCGATTGCTTCAATAATATTGCTCGTAGTCAGCTAACCAAAATTATTACAAGACTGCGATCAGTCCCTGCTCTCATTGTATTTTTTTTATTTCAGTATGTTAATTTTATCAGGGCCTCTATTGGTGCCTGTCTGTCTGTCCGTCCGTCCGTCCGTCTGTCTCATCCATTATCTAGCGGCACAATTCGCGTGCGTAGAGTGGACATAGTATCCGTGCGCAACATCCTACACGGGAAATCGGGCGTTTTTTAAAAGACATTAGAGCTTTAGTAATGACCCGGTTAGGGGGGGGGGGGGGTACTCCCAGAAAAATTAGGTTGTGGTGTGCGGCCCGCTTCCCAAACCCCTTACCCTATTTATGACCAAAATCTGCGATATTCCCTACCCTATTTATGACCTGACCAAAAATTCGGAACCGTATTTATGACCTGACCCTTAAATCAAAACCATGTTTCAGACCTCACTTGCGTTATAATTAGTTCTCTAGTTCGGACCAATGTTAAATTACAGTGAACGTAATTTGTGAAGGGCTTTTGTTCATTTTCTTTTCGATAATGCTGAAAAAGTGGCTTCTTCTTAAAAACATACCCATGTCAAGGCTAGAGTACAAAAACCCATACCCTATTTATGACCAAAACGTCTGAAAACCCATATCCTTTGGGGCCGCACATACCTATATAGCCCATATATGGGAGTAACCCCCCCCCCCGGGAATAATGACGGCGCCTTCGAATTTTGCAACTATCTGGATCTATGCGCTATTCCAATCCCGGAAATAAGAGAAAAGTCAGCCGTTGTTGCACATGGAACTGGCTAGCTCAAAAGACCACCATAAACCGCATAATATCAAGCCAAGGTTTAATAATTATTCGATCTAAAAGAAATACATTTATAATTCGCAACCAGAGCAAACACAAATAAATCTTTATCTCGAAGATAAATTCAGAAAACTTGTATTTCAACTTACTTCTGTGGCGGGTAGTTACAACAGTCGCAGTTTACGGGTTAGCACTGAGTCTTTGACAGATTCTCCCGGTGAGCGGGTTTAACAAACAGATTCTCCAGGTTAGCGGGTTTAACAGACAGACTAAAATAACTTCTTTCTCACTTCGATTCTACTGAAAAACTGGTTTGAAACACAATAACCTAACGCCTTTAAATCAATGTATATAATTTATGTCAATCACGATTCTTGTCATCAAATAAATCTGCAACCGTAGTGGTTGACGGTCTCCAAACCCCGCAGAACTTGGTCATTTCACGTTGTTGTTTTGTTTTTGTTTGGGGACGTTTTCGCTGCCCGTTGCCCAATGTCAGCTCTCTAGTAGTCGTGAACATGGTGAGGGGCGGAGAACCTCCACAACTTCACAACTTGCTCCTCAATGACGTACAGTAAAGCATGAAAGCCTTTTGGGAGGCTGACTGCTTAGGGGCTAATCGTCTTGGGGGCTAAACGACTTAAACATCCATGGAAATCTTGACGTGCTAACAACGTAAGCCATTTAGTTTTTAGAAATGCATCAAAATTGCCCAAGATTTAGAAAATTTTATACTATAATACTGAAACCATAGCATAGTTAGGTGAAATTTAGCAGAAATGACAAAAGAGTAGTTAGAATAACGTCCCAATAACGTGTCCAGTTTGCAGTAGAATGTGAAAACAAACCTGGTGGCTATCGTGAACAGTAAGGTCTTTAATATTCGTTAGTTATCCCATTGTTGCGACACAGCCTATTGTTATCATTATTCTTTAATCAGCCATTGTCTATGACCTGAGGTACACTGATTGAAAGGGTTTGCCCGAAAATTCGATAGTTTTCGCAAAACAAGCTGCATGCTTTAGTTGAATGCGCCGCATTCAGTGCTTCCTTC
The DNA here is from genome assembly GCF_042242905.1 of Orbicella faveolata. Classification (NCBI taxonomy): domain Eukaryota; kingdom Metazoa; phylum Cnidaria; class Anthozoa; order Scleractinia; family Merulinidae; genus Orbicella; species Orbicella faveolata. Next base: position 862,226 of record NW_028301577.1, read on the forward strand.
CGCAGCGCATGTTTACTGACCGAAAATTTCATTACGTGAAACATTTGTACGACGGAGCTGAACTAGACTTTGTCCTTTAATTAAGTTTTATTTCCATTCTTGGCAGGGAGATGAACAAGGATTTGATCAGATCTTCTTACATTCAAACTTCAAAACGTACACCTTCAGGATTCGAGCAAAAATGGAGACGTACAATGTAAGATCTTTTTGGTAAAGAGAGTTTAAGCCATATAGGATAGTATGCGCATAACCCTTAAGTCTCAGCGCATACACAAATAATTTGCTGCACTCTTCTTTTTTTTTTTTATAAGAATATTGTTTTTCCCGCCAAGGTTAAATATTCTTATTTTTCTGCCGATTTTAGGCTGAAAATATTATTTTGAATATTCTTAGATTATAGTGTATGACATTTCTGTTTTCGAATGTATTTGATGACTGGATGGTGTTAAAGTAATTTAGGTGCCAGGCTACAGGTATGACTTGATATAACTTCTTACAGAAATGTTATTAGCATCGAACATGCGGCTAATGTTTTTGTTGATTTTTGGCTAGTTTTTCGCTCCGAGAAAAGAAGAATTTTACACGGTTAAGTTAAAAACATAATTGTATTGTATTTACAAATTTTCAACATACATAGTCTTTTCAAATTCTCAGCCTCGGGTTTATTCTTATATCTAAAATATCCTTAAAATTTCGCAAATTTCAGCCTCTATATTCTTATAAAACATATTCTTATAAAAAAGAAAGAGTGTATCTGTTAAGGACATTTCATTTTCTTGTTCTCATGCTTCAAGTAGTTGTTGTACACGTCTCTTTGTTTACAGGATGAGACCCGCCTCAAATGTACCTCCGTGAATGTGGCACCATTGGATTACAAGCAAGAATCCAAACGTCTGATTGCCGAGATAAAGAAGCTGAGGATGCTTTAGAATACTGCATCAGCAATGGGGACTCATTTTCATTTGTGTTTACTGCGTTAGAGTTTGCTTTACAGCCGTTCATTACTAGTAATGGTAGTCGTTACTTTCTTATGTAAATGTCGGAGATGAGCATTGATTCACCGTCAAACGATTATAGCGAAAACAGAGCACTTGAAAACGAAGGCGAAAGTACAAAGCACTCAGAGTTAAAAAAAAAAAAGAGAGAAAAAAAAACCTAAGCGCCCTAAACTTTAAAGTATAGCATACTTACCCTCTGAAAACAATAAACAGGATTCTTGTTCTTGAAATAATAGCTATGTAATTTCTTTGCAACGTTTACTACGATCCCCCACCCCTCCCCATGAGTGTGTGTGGGATTAGACCCTGCAGAGTTACGGTACTCGGTAGTGACGTGAGAGCCAAATATAACATACGCGTCAAAACCGACTTCTGGGTGAACTGAGTAGTGAACATATCTGTATATCCGATCATCGGATATACAGGGTCTAGTTCCGGTTAGCTTGAGGTATCATCCATAGGACCTTTTTTAACTTGTATCTTTATAAAGGAACTCCATGTTGATAATTCACCAAAGGGAGAAGTAAAATTTGTTATTACAAATCATCCCCGTGTCGCGTTCTCTTTGCGTTAACATCCATCTCGCGCGCTATCCGCCATTTACCTCGGGAAGGTTTTTTTTTCACTCTTTGCTGACTTGATCCTTTTCTGAAGCAATTATGTCTCTATTTTACGCAGAATATGCCTAATATCATTCGCTCACAAGGTTTCTTATCACTCCAACGTGTTTATAAATTGCACCTTGAATTTGGAACTCGGCTACAAGAATTATACTCTTATCACCCTGAAACGATTATAAAATATTTTGTAACTAATCTTAATAAACACAAACACAGCATCAGGGGCGGGCACCTCGTTTATTGATGCAGGATACAGCGAGCGTTACATCATCATAAAGAAAATACAGCAGTGAATAAACAAAAATTAAAAAGCAAAGTTGAAAGAGATGCCTTCGAGTGGCTCTTGCATAACTTACAAATTCTTAAATAGCCTACTAGCCCCTTAGGGATTCACGCCTAAAATACTTCTACAGTTAACACGAACCATACATAGTGAACATACTCCAGTGTAATTAGCGAAACGTTACAAAATATATTTATACTCTAATCACCCTGAAACGATTATAAAATATTTTGTAACTAACCTTAATAAACACAAACACAACATCAGGGGCGGGCACCTCGTTTATTAATGCCCGCTTTCGAAAATAAAGAAAGAGAACAAAGGAATCTAAGTGTGCAAACTTCAAGAAACTGAAAGTAAAGATTCTAACTTATCGTAATATAGCCGTAGCTAGCCGTCCTTGGCTCGATCAGTCTCCCATCTGCCGTGACATAAAGAGTGTAGATTTCTGCAGTCTGCTCCTTAGCGGCCCCTGTTCTTAAGCTCTGTAGATCAAACAAGTGTATAAGATGTCCTAGTTCCGCAAACGCATGCCAAGTCTAAAACTTTATTTTACTACGAATTTTTTGAGAGCAAAATATGTTCTATCTTTGAAGAAAATAAATTCATAAAATTAAAACTAAAAATTACATATAATAAACATCTGTTTTGCTCTCACATGTATAAATTCTGACAAATGCATCGCAAAAACTAACGTCACAACAACGAAGGCTAGCTAACTCGTTGACGCCGAGAAAAGCCGATTAGGCAGTCACGCAAATTGCAGCTAAGCGATGATTAGAGGGATTAGCCTTGGGGCGCGCAAACCTATTATATATCCTCAAAATCATCTCGGGAGTAACAGCGCCCCCCTTTTTATGGAAACAGGTTTTGCAAGCTCAATTTTAGCCGCCTCGAGAACACTTCTATCACAAGTCAAATCACAAATCGGAAAGCCATACCGATGGTGTGCCCAATTTATGCCATAGCAGACAGACTCAAGTGTGGAGTAGAGGGAACCCTGCTGCAGCAAAATACTCCGAATAAGGAGCAAATGACGTCTCATCAGACGGCAAACAAGCGACTTCTCAAAGCGCGAAGACCATTCTCTAAATGTTTGAAAGTCACGTGAATAACGCTCTGTTGTTGAAGGGGCCTTTGCTTTAGAGGAACGCAAGGGAAGACCTTCCGTTGACTTGCGAAGCCGTCTGGATCTCTTGAGTGGGCAACCTTTGAAGTAAACACACATCCACTTTGTAGACTTGAAAGATAACAAAAGAAATGTGAGAACAATAAGAAAAAACAAAAAAGCAACAACACGCAGATCAGAACATAAGGAAGGCCCAGAGGCCTAAATCTTGCATTCAGCACACTGTATACTGGCAGTCATGCACAAAAACGGCATGGCTCAACGGCATTAAACAGTGTAATCACCTAAGATCAACACGTGATAAACGGGCAGTCCCGCAGAAAGATGACATGGTCCAACGGCCTAAAACAGTGCAATCACCTAAGATCAACACATGATAAACGGGCAGTCCCGGACAAAAATGACATGGCCCAATGGCCTAAAACAGTGCAATCACCTAAGATCAACACATGATAAACGGGCAGTCCCGCACAAAGATGACATGGCCCAATGGCCTAAAACAGTGCAATCACCTAAGATCAACACATGATAAACGGGCAGTCCCGTACAAAGATGACATGGCCCAATGGCCTAAAACAGTGCAATCACCTAAGATCAACACATGATAAACGGGCAGTCCCGCACAAAGATGACATGGCCCAACGGCCTAAAACAGCGTAATCGTGACCGCGCGGCATGACTTCTCCATAGACAGGTTCTACTGGATACTGTACTGTACAGCCCCGACAAGCAACTAAAATTCTCCGAGCCAAAAGGGAACTGTTATTTGCCCCATGGAGATAAACATCTTTACCGTTCTCAATGAAGAGAAAATCAATAACAAAAGATCTGAAACCCCACCTACGATCCACCAAAAAAGGCCAAAAGGGAGCTGAAAGGCCAATAAAGAGTAACCAGTTCTATTGACAAAAACATATGTGGCGGATGACATTTTTAACCAACGAAACAGGTGGCACCAGCCAACAGGTTTCTCCTACCCAACTAAATGCTAGGGAATATTCGAATAGAAACTGGGAAAACTTGAATATTTTTTTTTTTAACTGGGAAAGTAATCAATTGAACAGGGACCCCCAATAAGAGATTACTTTATGAAAATAGCTATCTTTAACTGACCAGTCATCAATCGACGATCTTGCATAAGTAATCAGCTGAACGAGGTATCAACTCAGCCTCGATTTTGATATTACTTTCTTTGGCGGTATCAAATATATCACCGGCGAGTTGAAGCGAACACAGTTTCATACTACCAGAATCGACGATCAAAGGTACAGTTTGGTTGTCAGTAAACCACTTAACAGAGCACCCTGAAAGAAGAAGTGCAAACTTTTCAAAGCAAAACAAACACAGTGGAGTTCTCTCCACGTGGTACTCGATCTGGTATTCGTCTACATAGAATCTCAGTTTTTGCGCGAAAACAGGCATGTTACCAATGGCAATGAAAGCAGCCAATCCAATAGCGTTAACATCCGAGTATACAATACGAGATAGTCTGCGAGCAACGTCTGCAAAACACTGGAATTGAGATAAGAAACATTATTCTTCCAGAACTCTAACTGTATGGACACTGTCAACGGGTTAACCACAGCAGGAGCACACACGCACTCGACCACTGAACCTGTGGCCAGAAGATCAGAAATAGCCTGCTCGACAAATCACGATACTGGACTGGATGGCTGAGCGATTATTAGAAAACTAAGCTGAGGGTAGAATGTAAATAAAGAGAATCTGATACCCAACAAAAATAGTAACGCGAATAAAGCAAGAAGCACTTATATGATTTCAAAACTCTACATTAACCTTAAGGTTGCCTTTAACTTAAATATAATGCGTTCCGTCCTGATAATCAGTCTTTTATTCATTCATTCAGTCATCAGGGCTAATACAGTCGTTAACCCTCGGACTAATGCCCCGATCGTGGTACAAGGGGGATGAAACCCCTCCTTGGGTTTTCGTTCTATTAAGGCACAGAAAATAAATTTACATTCATTAAGTAGAAAGCCTTGAGCTTGCTCTATAAAATAAAGACATAATTTTTGGCTGTGAAGTAGCATGACGTCATTTGACCCGCCATCTTGGATCCGTCATCTTGGATTTTACTATTTTCTTGAAAAAGTCAAAAAATAGTCTAGAATGCTTATGAAATGTACAATTTGGTAAAATTCAGCAAAATGATGAACAAAGCTGAAAAAAAAAAATACACAAGTATGTCGAAAAAGTTGATTTTTGTCCAAACCTATACGAAGTTTGTGGTTGTCATGACAAAGTCAAAAGTAATGGACGCAGTTGACATATCCAAAATTAACGCGAACGATTTACCAGTGTTTGACACCTCATTGGAATGAACATGAACATTGAACAGCTATCTTAATCTTAATTTATTCAATTTCGCACCTCTACCATTGGTATAAATTAGTTTACTTTTCGCACAAATATTTTTTAATTTGAAAATGGTGCCAGGATGACACCGAAACGTCGTTGCTCAGTTTTTTCGCTAATCTTTATTGTTAACGATAAATGAAAAGCTACAGAAATTTTTCAGCCCCTTAGAGTAAATTGTCTTTCCAAGACTTCCAAAAAACCTTGAATCACATGGTTCAACAAAATTATCAATAAGTTCAACTGGGTCAAAGTCTCCCAATCATTTGATTATATTGAATAAATTATATACTCATCTTATCCCATTCTCTGCAATGCAGCTTGGTATTTGCCATAAGTATGTATTTTTACTGCTTGGAGGGGCTGCAGCGGCTCCTCTAAAACGGCTTGGGCAGGAAGATGGATTTGCTCAGAGGCTTCTTTGGCCGCAGCTGAAACACTTGTCTGCTAGTTGAGGCTGACGTCCACGAAAGGACTGCATGCGGAAAAAACAAAAAGGCTGATTAGAAGAAAAATAATTGCCAGTGGACAGACCATAAGTAGATGGAGCTTCACTGGATGTAGAGCGGGTAGCTGTAGAGTTGGCCAGCTAGACGCATTTTTCCGGTTTTTCTCCCGGATCTTAGCTAGCGCTCGTCTTTCGGCTGATCAGAGCTTTTTCCTCTTCCTCTGAATCTTCGGCGAGTTCGTCCGACTCGTACTTGCACTGCTACCCAAACAGCGGGGTTCTTGTCCACGGAACGAAATAACTTGGCTGCTGAAAGGTTTCCTTTTGAGATGGTCTTAATGGCCCCGTCTGTTGCTTCAAGCAGAGAGTTGCTAGACTCGTATTGTACTTTAGAGTTAAAAGAACTCGAAGCCTTGGATACCGTTTTTAGCTTCTACAGTTGAGACTGAGTGGCGGCTTGTTTCTCGTCGAGATCGCGTTTGAATGCAGCGAGCCTCTGATCAAACGTAACGTCCAAAAGACGAGGAAACAATGTTCGTGAAGCAGTCTTATGAACAGGATCTCCCTCAGTAAAGGATTGCGCGATCGAAGCGGGAACGCTCGCTCGTTCAGTATCCGACGACATAACAGCAAAAGCAAAGTTGAAAGAGATGCCTTCGAGTGGCTCTTGCATAACTTACAAATTCTTAAATAGCCTACTAGCCCCTTAGGGATTCACGCCTAAAATACTTCTACAGTTAACACGAACCATACATAGTGAACATACTCCAGTGTAACTGTTAGCGAAACGTTACAAAATATATTTAAAACAGTAAGAGCTCTTGAAAATTCTGCGATCGAGTTCGGTGGAACTTTCCATATTCCTATGTCCCACGACCATCAAACAAACAAACAAACAAACAAACTGATGAAGTTAGAATAAGCGCCTCCCCTCGAATAAGTGTCCCCTCCCCTCCCCCCTGGTTTACGGAAGAGTGCTGACACAACGAATGTATACAACACGTCAAGGACATTGCTGGGTTTTCTTTCAGCAAGGAAGCGACTTTGATCACTGCAAAAAAAGATGATTTTATATATTTTTGATGTCTAATTTCTGGCAATATTGTCTTAATTAGGTTCTAGTCAATCAAATATGTATATATGATTATTAATTTTCCCCTGTACATAGTTCTTATTCTTTTGTTAATATCTTTCGTGTTTGTAAAATTTTATATTTTGGGTATAGTAAGTCCACATCAACCCTTCGGCTGCCAAATCCCCTCTACAACCTACTTATCAAATAAAGTTTACTTACTTACTACTACTATAGTTTTGGTCGTGTTCAACCACAAGCTTAGTCAAGCTCTCTACATTGACCGTCCCAACGGATGGTAGTGAATATCTACCGATTCATTGCCTATAGCCCAACTAAGTAGTAGTAGGACTTAATTTGAAAGTGAAGAATGATCATCGCAGTTAATTTTCCAATTTAAACAATTGGAAAGAAGAAGCCTGAAAAAATCAGGGCTTCAGGGCTTCAGGGCTTTTCAGGCTTCTTCTTTCCAATTGCTTAAATTGGAAAATTAACTGCGATGATCATTCTTCACTTTCATCTACAACCGCAGTTCATATATGAATTATTTCATATAAACTTCACATCAGGACTTAATTTGCCCGCGATTTAAGAGCAATACTGAAGGGGGTGGAGCGTTTGCTGTGCGAGCCACAAAAGAATGGAACAAATTAAGTGTGGACATCAAACAGAATACCAGTGTAAAAAATTTTAAGCGCTCCCTTTTTAAAATAATTTTAGATAATCAAATTCTTAGCAAATTATTCCTGTAAATTTTTTAAAAATTTGTAAATAATCACATTTTATAAATATTTTCACGATGTATATAGGCTTAATTATTTTATTTTAATTATTTTTAATATTGTTACGATTGTTACTATTTCTTTCTTTTCAAATTTTAATTTTTGAGGGCCATTAGGTTATCAGTTTTATTACTGACAAATGTTACCCTCGTAAAATAAAGTCTTACTTACTTACTTACTTACTTACCTACTTACTTACATTTAAGGAGGGTAACACTTGACAGTAATAAAACTGATAAACTCGTGGCCCTTGTGCAGCAGACCTAGACCGGCTAATGGGGTTATATTACGTAGTTTTTCAAGAGAAACAGGATCCTTTTGAGAGTCTGACACATACATATATTACAAAAAACCCGATCACACCTGCCACGATTTGGGAAAAATTACATGTAAATAAGCGCCCCTCGATTAAGCGCCTCCCTCGAAAAGGCGCCCGCGTCCTCTTCTAAATTTAAAATAAGCGCCCCGGGCGCTAATTCGAGGATTTACGGTACTGACCTTGTGCCCGTAGTTGATACCCCGGGGTTGATATCTTAGTGGGGCGTTTTCTGGGGCTACGTCACGGACGACCCACCTTCAAATAATCAATTTTAACCGGCTCTTGACCTCCAATTATGTCAATAAACCATTCAGATTTTTCGTTTTTGATGTTTGAGTATTGCGACCTGTTTGTTGTTATTCCACTTCTATTTTACTTACTTTTTGGAAAAAGGGATTTTAAAATTGGAGTAAATCCCAACATTAACAAAAGCAAAACGGACTGGAGTGAATCCAGGGATCATCATCATGGTTGCTTATCAGTTCACACTTTTATTCACGAACAATTGGCCATTATTATGGGTTAGGCTACCCCTTTAAGGTCATGTTATGCATTTTCTGGAGCTGGCACTAAATTGCGGAAATACGGTTGGCTACTATAAATTGCAACAGGATTTAGGGAGGGCCTATTTTTGTAACCGGAAATGCATTTCAGCGGAAGTACCAAAATGCACTAGGCGTTGCAGTCCAAAATTTCCCCCCGGTAGGCCTGGGGACCAAATCAATACCACAGCTAAAATGAGTCGGTCGGTGATAACTTGAAAATATGGAGGTAGCAGACGATGGTAGAATTTCTCCTTCTGGGAACCTTGATCTTTCACGAGAGCGTTCAAACAGTGACCCAGGCCGCAGAGAAAAAAACATTGTTATGAATGGAGGCAACACTGTCCCTACAAGGCGAGCGCCAACGTTTTTGAACGCTACGGAAGTTTGCGATTCTACTCCTGTCGCTGGCGCTAACTCAAGTCCAAGTACACCTCCTCCCGTTCGGCGAAGCAAACTAGCTATAAGCATAGGGAGATTATTTCGACCGTGGAAATGGCGAAGAAGAAAGAAGAGCCAGAAGTTCATCACGACTTCACAAAGTAAGAAATTCTTGATAGTTTGGTACTGTAATCTTTTGACCGATTTGCTGAAGGTTAGAGTTTATTCCGCTGAGATCGCGAGACTTAATATCTTGTCCTTTTTTGCTAATACGCCCTCCACTTCAACCTGAATTGACTTGTGTAGTACTTGATTGTTCTCTTTCTACTGACACATAACAGTTGCAATGAAGGAGTGCAAATGGAAGCACAGGTTTACTTTCCATGCGTTCGATATATATACGCTTACCTTCGACTGTCGGCAACGCAAGGTGATTTCTTTCTGTCGTTCTAGGCAAATATTTTTGTGTGGCACACACTACCACGGTTAAAAAACTTTTCCAGAAGACGAAAAAATTATTTAGTTCCGTTTACACAAAGACAAGCTTGAATTTCAGACTTATCCGTCAGGTCCGTCATTAATACGCCTGTTACATCATGATCACGAATTGCCGAAAGATAAACGTACTTGAAAATACGGAGGTTCATAGCTATAGTAAAGCGAAAGCAAAGAATGTAACCCTATTAATGACAATTTTCCCACTAAGTTATGATACAAATTTTCATGTAGCGGTTAACTGAGCGAACTTTGCTTGGATGGACGTACAAGTACTCTAATTACTATATGTGCTAGTATAATTTAATTGATTTGTCAGTTCAAGTTAAAAATTTACATGGCAAATTACTTCTTAGCCTGAAAATATTTTGGACAGATTAAATTTTGATGTGAAGTTTATATGAAATAATTCATATATGAATTCTTCACTTTCAGATTAAATTTTATCGAAACAAAATCAATCGCAGATTTTGAATTCTGTAAATTCACCGTTAGTGTTCATTCCAAGTTCGCTGGTTGTCAGAAATATTTGAAGTGATCCTGTTATCAATAATAGTATGATTTGATACAACCCACTGTGTCATTGAACTTTATGTACTGTCCAAACTAATAGTAAGCCTAGCAAGAGGATCATTTGTTTGCTTTGTACGTGGAAAGGTTGACTCGAATTCTCAATGGAAAACACAACAATTTTGCAAATAAACATCAAGACACTTTTTATTGATTAATTTCTGTCTGGCAGTCCTGTTAACTCGTATTAACAGAGCCTATTTCAATGTGTGTCATACATGTAGGTGAAAAGAATAAGACATAAGTCAATTCCAGTAGTGCCCCTACAGACCTTCAGCCTCAGCATTTCCTTCAAAAAACAAACAAATTCCTCAGGGTGGATACAAATAATTGGGTTATGATCAAGCGCCCGGAGATCGCTAGATGGGGCAAAAAAGAAGGTTATGTCCCGCCCCTAAGCTCATATGGAAAATCATGTGAGAGGGTGAAATCTGCATATGAACCAGGTTGCCCATCGGCCAGTGCTTATTTTCCAGTTTCAGTAGCATGAAGTTATTAGAGATATTTTTACTCCCCCCTGGGTGGTATCCTGGTTCATTGCAGGTCACCTCCAGCATTCAATTAGCTGGTACCCATTTGAACACCGGGGTGGAGAGAGACACTGTGAGAGTAAAGTGTTTTGCACAATAACATTACAATGCTCCCCCCCCCCCCCCCCCGCCTCCCCGCAGCCTGGGCGTGAAACTGGACTGCTTAATCGAGAGGCCAGCACACTAGCCATGAGGTCACTGCACCTCCAATATCTGTAAAATAACAGTACAAAAAATCCCCAAATCATAATAAATAAAGGATATTACGTGGCTGAGCACAAAGACGAAATTTCTATTCAAGGGTTGAAAAATATTTCCCAAGTGAGTGCAGTCAACAAGTGAAGATAAACTTTGTATCTCCAAGCTGCCATTTAAAGCGCTTTCGAATATTTCAGTCTTAGTGCTATATAAATGTATAATTGTTATTATTGTTATTACTATTATAAATTTGTTTTATTTATTACATAAACACCAATGAAATGCTGAAAGGCAGGATTTATTATATGACCATAGCACAATGATCTTTTCACTTGCGAAGAAAAGATGTTATTTTCACATGTGAAGATATTTTTGTAATAATATTTGTTTCATTATTGTGCATTATTATTAATCATGTTTTTGCCCCAACACTCACTTGGTTTTTCATTGGTGTTTGTAAAATAAAAAGGTGTTGTTCACCAACATTATTTCACATCTTGTTTTCTTTACATGTACATTTATCCTTCCATTGGTCACAACTTTTTGTAAAAAGGTTCTTGACAATGCTACATGTATTTTGTATTAATATGTATTGGTGTACTCTTTTGTAAAATACAGTCATATTTTATTTTGATATGCACAATTCAGAATTTTACAATGCTTAAAAACAATGTACATGTCATTGAGGTATTAACGATGTATGCTTCTTTACTTCGAAATGAAGTAGGTCATCTTGGATAGCTTTAGAATCCTTATATTATATGGAGAGTTAATTTCATTTGATCCATATATGATCAACAGGGGATGAAATGAATAAGAGGGCAACATCATGTTTGGATTCTCTGCCACATGCAATACCAAAACCAGAAGGGTGACAAATGTTCTTGGGTTGTCCCAGGCAAATGCAAATGTCAAGCTCTGGGGTAACAATAAAACTTCAAATGCCTCATCCCCTGAGCAAAACCTACAAATGATTATATTCTTTCCAGCTTAAAAACTTACATGTATGTGAACAAGTTATATTGTATGCTGACAAATACGGAAAAAAATATTGGCAGTCACTCCTGGATATTGGTCTTAAGACTGATAAATACAAATAACTTTGTGCCTCTAAAAGATGCATCTATAGTAGTTTTTGCCTGTCTGCCATCATTAAATTATTGTTTGATTGTTGTTTTTGTAATGGCTGACCATGCAGATTTGATAGTATCATTATTTGCTAACCTGTGGAGGTACCATGCTGGCGGTAGGGGTGAACAGCAGTTGTCTGGATTTGGAGATTGCTTGAAGAACAAGTATATTCAGATTTCAGATTCAATGCATAATTTCCATGGATTTGCAGATTTTAAAGATTAAAACTTGTGTGCTTGATTCACGCAGCTACTTGTAACAGATTTTCGATTTTGCATGTTTTATACATATAATTTAGTCTTTATTAGTCTTCTTATAGAAGTCACCTGTTGGAGAGTAGAGAAGGTCAAATGACAAAACAGCTCAGCTAGTTTGTCTGAAGCATTGGCCCTGTATAATTGTGCAAGGGCTCCTAAGCTTGCTTGGTTCAATTTTCCCTCCACATTTTTTCTCTGAACCTCACTTGGTAGCCAGTATATTTGTGCAAGTAATTGGGTATAACACATTAAAACCCAGGAAAATGTTTCCTCGTGTGAAATTGGTCTAAGCATGCGAAGTGACCTTCCCTGAAAAAGGGAAAAAAAGATAACAAAACGGATTTTACCCCTGGACAATATGTTTATGACCATGTAATGTATGTAAAGTACATCCAGCCGTCTAATGCATTGTGATCTATCCAGCACTGTGATTAACTTTAAGAGAGATATTAATATTTTCAGTGTTGATTTGTAATATTAATAATTACTGTATGTTTTCTACACAGATCTTGAGAGACAACTGTCGGTACGAACTAACAGAGATGAGTTGATAAAAAAAGGAATTCTTCCTGTCACAACTGAAGGTGAATAATTAGTTTTTCCCAACTAATAATCCAATGAGTACGTAATGAGACTTTACTACATAATTTCATATTTCTACCTTGACGAAATGTGAACGTAACTAGTTTACTAGTCTTGGTTTTCACAAGTCTCTTGTAGGTCAGATTGGAATATCTGGACTAGTAACCAGGGCTTAGGTTTGTCCTCTAGCTGAAGTACTTGGATTTCTTTTTCTTTTTGCAAGTATGCCTGTGTCACTGACAGAAAAATCATGTTCTCTTGAAGAGACTATGTTTGAAGATTACAAAAGAGAAGTGATTTCTTCAGGGTATTTGACTGTCATTCCCTACACTCTCTTGATCATAAATTGTGTCTTCCCTCCACTATGCTATCTTAAGGAAAAAAGTTGGGCAGCCATGTCAGGTATTTAGGTTCCCCAAGTGCTAGTCCTTGCATCTTCTTAAGGTCATTCCACTGAAATAGAAGCTGCACTGAGATTTTTGTGAAACTTTGCCTATTGATTGTTTATGTTATAGATACTAAAAATAAAATAAATAAAAAGGAAATAAATAATATAATATAATAGTGCCATGATTGTAGTCACAATTGCTTGCTAAATTCATGTTTCCAATGATTGTTTTTTGTTCTACCCTGGGAATTGGTCCATATTTATTTTACACAGAGAAATTTATCACTCAATTCAAAGCAACAGAAAAAATGATAGGTTGCCATACTTGTTTGCAAGAAAATGACGATTTACTTCTGTGGTGAGGTCCAGCTGTAAAGGATAAGCCGCCATTTTTTAATGGGCGTGCGCTAATCACGTGTGAAATTATGCGCAGTAGGGATGCGCAATGCAATACTGGGGAATGACCTTAAAACACCCCTATCTCAAAAGAAACCCTCAAAATGAAGGCACCAGCCTGTTTGCATCTGTAAGCATCCCATTCGATAATAATGTCTGTATTCTTCTTTCTATTTTGCCTCTGTCTTTGTTATTAAATTATACTGTATATTATTTTCCCATTATTTTACATTTTCTTAAGCTATAGGCTAGTTTTAGGCCTCGCTACGTGAAAAGCTGCCATTGCTGAAGTGACTACTGTGTTAAAGGAAGTTTGCTTACTTACTTGAACAATTCCTTGAATTTTGTTTGTGCCAAAGTGAGACTGTTTGAGCGCAAACTCTGAAATGTGATATACATACTAAGTACATTGATTAAGTTTTATGGTGTATGCAGTGTTGAGTAAGAAACATTTAATCATGGATGTGACAGGCACCAGAGACCACCCGACAGCTGGCTGTACACTTGTTAGTTGACTGTAAACTCAGTTAACCTATTAAGTTTGTAGTAGCTAACCAAATACACATTGTTCTTCAGATAAAGAAAATGAAAATGATTCAGCTGACATCCAATGCAATGGCCCTTCACATGACAAAAGGGTTTCAGATGACAGTGATGAGAAACACATAACACCAGGACAACCAAGGAGAAACCAGCAAGCCCCGCTTTCACAGCGAGACAATTTACCCACTGAGAATGAAGCGAAAAATGATTTTCAGGTTCAACAATTAGACACAATGAGTATGATGGATCAGCTAGCTCGGGAATTAGGTGAGATAGTATATCCTTGAGACACACTGTATGAATCATAGTACTGACACTGCTGGCCTTTGTTTACTGTTGTTGGTGATGTTGTTTAAGTCCTGGGACCAGTTGGTTATCCATGATAAGCTTTTGAATTGTTTTCTCTCAACTACTGTAACCTTAGGGTCGATTACAAGCCGCTGTTCAAGAAAGGAGCCTGCACTCCTTCCATGAACATGCTCCTCTCGGGGAGGAAATTAGACCGGACTCAAGTGAGTGGCAGAAATTGAGCCTAAGTCTGTAACCTCGCCTAGCTGGGAATTGTGCCTAAATTTTCAAATTTGCTGTACTATTTGTGGCTCACATTTTCAGTTTTCAAGTATTGTTACGAGTTTGACAATTTGGACTGAACCTGTCACTAATTTCTTGTAGTCTGTTAAGAAACAGTGGACCATAGGAGAAATGTTATTCTTTTCTTTTGACACCACATTGGTGTTGTTTGCTACTCAATACTGAGACATTGCCCCACAACAAGAACATCTTATTTGACTGTAAGTGAGACTATCAGTTGTTCTGGTTCTTTTGGAATTTCCCACAGTGGTAACTTAAGATATCCTACTTGGAGCCAACCAAGAAGAAGGTTCAAGAAGGTTGATTGATTTTCTGTTTCTTTGATAACAGCACGTCGGAATACTGGCAGCTCATCAGATGAACGGACAGTCCTCAAAACTCAAAACAATAGACATTGCAGTACAAGTGGCCAACAACCAAGGTGTTGTTTTAACTATTAACATCTTAAACAGTAGTGGAATTGAAAAACCAATCCCCATTGTCCCTATTTCAATTCAAATGCTGAGCAACCATTCCTGGGAATTTGATCATCCTGATCACTCATTTGTTGCCCATCAAAAATGTTTACCTGTTGCATCCTAAGTGTTTCACCCATACTATTGCAGACAGAAAATGAAATTTTTCAAGAACAAGACAAACTGACTCAATTCACAGTGTATAAATAATACTGCTGGCTCCCCCTATCCCCCCTCCATAAAAAAAAAAACTTTGTGAACTACAAATTATTTTGAAATTAAAATAATGTTTGAAAAACAAAAAAAAGGATAGTTACTATGCATAAATAAAAAAATTAAGGTGGCTTTGAATCCCATTTACTGATTTTTTTAAAACTTTGCCAACCATTGCGGCTTACCCTGCCAATCAAAATCTGATAAAATCTCACTGTCTTTTTGAATTATACATGTAAGTACTTAAAGCTAAAATTTAGGGTATTTTTAGCAGATCATACTGTTGTTATGGTCACCTACTGTGTCATGCAAATGATAACAATATGTTAACTGATGACTGGTCAATTTTTCGAAACCATCAGATGATTGTAGCAACAACCTGATAAAGAGTGGTTATAACTAAGTGATGGAAATTGTTTTGAACCACCTTAAAAGCAAAATTGTTAAAAATATGCATTTTTCAATAAGCAACACAAGATAAGATTACATCTCAAGCCTTGTTTGCAAAGTTGTCAATCAAAACAAAAGTGTGGTTTTCTGTTGGCTGAGGAACAAAAGAAGGGGAAAACGTTTTTCCCACACACAGCTGGGAGTCCTTTTACAGGTGTGCGGGGGGTTTCAGGTCATATGGCTTGTGTAAGGTTTCAGTTTTTGTTTTGCCATCTGCCATGCCCCACCCACCCACCCATGAAGTACTTGTAGAATGTGTTAAGTTGAGGTGAAGTTATTCTCTAGCCACTTTTTGTGTCATTGTAAGACAATTATGTTCTTATGTTAATAAAGGTCAGGCTGTGTGGTGCGGCTTGGCATGGTCCCAGCAGTGTGTGAGAAACCACTTTCATATCAGCTCCAGGCAAAAGCTGTTAATAAGAAGATATTGATAACTTATGATAATAAAACGAAATTACTTGACATGCACTACTTGATAGCAAAGCTTGTTGTTTTTCAGATTTTTTGTAGTTCAAAGTGCTGGTAAAGAAACTAGCAGAGAAGAGCATTTAGATGATAAAAGCATACTTCACGAAGATGATGGGCATGATAGTAATATTTCTGATTCTGATGAGGAAGAGGAGACACAAGGAATTGTAACAGGTATTCATTAATGAACAGTCAGTTAAGTGATACATTGTCAAGTGCTAAAAACTGTTGCTGCATTTGCTTTGGAATTTTTATTTTCGTGGTCAATCTGGGATAAATGCAATGCAGCATTCTCTCATGTCTTGTATGCACTCTTGAGCCTATGTGCTAAAATGATGTCACCCAAATAATTAATTATGGTATTTAATGATATGGTTACATTTAATTTTTTTGTCTTAAAGGTTTAGCCTCTAAGCTTAAGAGGAAAGACAGTTTGGCTCTAAAACTGAGAGCTCGGCCAAGTCAGAGTGAACTAGAGGCTAGAAACATACTTCCAAGTAAGTTCCCCCTACCCTGTAACCTCATCAAACATATGCAAAGTGATAGATCTTGAATTGTGCACCTTTAGGTTGTCAGAAGATCATTGTAAAGGCAGTGTTATCAATAAGACTTTTGTCAGTAAGCAATAGAGCACTTTTTCCTTGATTACATACTAGCCTTATCCCTTTACCCCTTAAGAGTGCAAATTGGCACACAAGGTGATAACTTTGTGAATATTTGATAGGTTTCTATGAATTCTTGCCATGAAAATTGTCTTGTGAAGATCTGCTCATTGAAGTCATAAAATTTTGACCCCCTCCCATCCAAGACATGGTTGATCACCCCCAGAGGTTTTTAGTTCCTTTTTCAGGATGCAAATGGAATGCAAGACTTGTTTCATATCAAGCTATGCACTAAGAGCTGCTAAATAAGCTATAGTTTAGGGGTAAACCTAATATAGTAGATGATTGATATATTTTTGGAGTCATTCATTTTCCCATTTTAAAGCAATTTCTCTCAAAATGTCTACCTTCTTCATAGCTGCTGATGTCAATTCTTAAATAAGCTGATTAGTGGTTTTCAAATGGCACATTGTACACAGCCAGACTGTCTTTATTTGCCGATTTGGGAAAAACTGCTGTTCGCCTTAGGGGGTAAAGGGTTATCTAAACACAGGATCTGAAATTAACCTTTCCTAACAGAGCCAACTGGCGACTGACCTAAAAATTTTGGTCGCCAGATGGAAGGGTTTGGTTGCCAAAGACAAGTGTTAGTTGTTTTTTTTTGTGGTTTCTTGCTTGCCATGCCATGATTGTGTCTTCGCCGCTCAATTTGCTGCAAACTGAAGAAAACAATATATAGTTATGATTTACCTTAATTTATAGTACAGCACAAAATTTAACCTGTCAACAGTGTTTTCATTTAATGCAATATACATACAGCTATTAAAGGAGAGACTCACAAAAGCGGTGTAACGGTAACAGAGTCCTACATCTCGATGAGCGTATTTGTCAACATTCTTGCGAAGGCTTCGGATTTCTTTCTCTTATTATTTCCATTTAGTTGGAACTATGCTGGTATCCTGTTAAGTTCTGTGTATAAGACATATGGGGGCCCTCTTTCTATACCTAGAATCAACTAAGTGTGTGTGCAATTAAATTGTCTGTTCTTCACTGAAACGGAACAAAAACGCAACGACAATCAATGTGCTAGTGCCAGGTCCTCACACTTTTTTATTGCTCTAACCAGTCCCCCACCTAAGTCACACAGGTAGTATGCAGTAAAACAACACAACTCGTATTTCAGAACTGGAATTTACTGGTATTTAGGTAAAGAATTAAAGATTAAGCGCACATGTTTCCGCGGACACTTTTGATCTTGTCCTGATTTCGCCATGTCACATTTTTGCCCGCGATATCCGTATTGGAAGAAGCTGCTGAAACAATATGGCACAGGGTAAATATGGCGATCGTAAAATCGTGGCTTTCTTTTACTACAATTGTCCACAGGAGCTTTATATTTTCTTTTAAAAAAAAGCCCTTTTCAGGGCTCAAAAAATATTTGAATTCCACCTTGCCTGTTGGGCAAGTAACTCCCAAATTTTGCTTGCCCAGGGTACCTCCCTGCTTGCCCAAGTTTTCAAACTCATTAATAATTCATGAACCCCAAAATTGACAAACTACAGGCGTGTTTTAATGCAATAAACCCATCTTGACTGTAGTCCTCTTAGTGGCTGATCACTTTCATGTTTACGCCATTATATTGCAGTGCTTCCACAACTTTTAACTTCTTCATTCTGCTTTTATGGCGTCAAATTCAACTTTCCCTGGAATTTTCGAACGTGACAAAAAAAAATGCCATCAGGAATTAAATTTTGTCCCACAGCATCTTTTGCCAGTGCCTCCCAGTTAAAGAAACAAAGTTTGCGAAGCTGTAGTAGTTTGTTCATGTACGTACTTCCTAGTTCCTGTATTACACACTGCGTATCTTCCTGTATTACACGCTGGGTATATTCGTAATCACTACTAATTCGTTGAAGATCGTGTTCAACTCCTTGAATGTTCACCTGCATCTTGTCTAGTTCCACGAAATCATTGTGAAGAGAAACGCGAGACATTTATAACACGCAGGATTAACAACAAGTCGCCTTCCCACTTCAGTTTTGACACAGGCATAGTGTCGAATTTGAAAAGCCAGCAAGAGCATAATTTTTCATTTGGATGAATGAAAACTAGTTTCAGTCGAAGGAAAACGTCTTCGTTTGAAATAAACACTATTTTAAGTCATCTTCCAGGAACTCTGAAAATATTTTGATGACTTACTTATCCATTTCTTTTTAATAATATAATACTTTTCATTTCATTACTTTTATGTTACGCCAAAAACAGAGATTTACCTGGATTTTAGCATCAAAATTGCTGGCTTCGTTTTCGCGGTAGCGATATGCGGCTTCTTTTCGCATACAATTTCTACAGCTTTAATATATCATTGTTGAGTTAAGTTTTGTACAGAGAAACTGGAAAATGCTCCCAGAAAATTGCTAAAATTTTAAGAAATAAACACAGCATTTTTGTGCCCAACGCGGCTGTTTTTAATCCTGGAAAGAAATTTGATCAGGGCAGATTTTGATCACGTGCTAGGCAACCACTTGTGAGCCGTGAGTGCACGTCACGCAATCAACAAAACAACGCTATAAATTGTAATTTTCGTCAAGCATCATCTAAACACTTGATTACCCTTGAGCCTAAAATTTACCTTTTCTTCTCAAAATCGTTATAAAAAATTTAGTCAGCGAACGGCTTGCCTGAGTCCTTGCCCGTGGGGCAAGTGAGGAGAGAAAGTTACTTGCCCGAAGGGAAAATCTACTTGTCCCGGATGACTGGACGGGTTTTTTTTCGAGCCCTGCTTTCACCTTTGAATTTCAAATGCTGAGGGGACAAAAGGTTAGTCACCTGCTGGCGACCAGTTTTAAAATTCTGGTTGCCAACACTTAATTTTTAGTTGCATTGACGACCAGTCAGTCACAATTTCGGACCCTGAAACATGAGGAGGGTTGGGAGAATTAGAGACAGTTATGCAAACCTGAAATGTAGTTGAGGGTTTGCATAACTTTCGAGAATTCCCCCAACCCCCTGAGTGTTTAGATAGGGCTATGTAAACATGAAAGATTGCTTGACTATTGCTCTCCTAAAATAATTCTAAAAAATATGGTAAATCTAAAACATCACAACCATGTTTACATTAGCCTGCAGAACAGGCGGATTAGTGGGTTACATACTCTCATCTAAACACACCTATTGACCAATAAGAGCACACATAGTAGCTGAGTTATTTTATAATTTCATATAGAAGGAAATTTAAAGTTAATGATAATAATAATAATAATAATAATAATAATAATAATGATAATAATGATAATAATAATGTTTATTAGTGGCTTATAAAAAATTACAACTGTAAAAATTCTTGCATAACTTTTGAGAATTCCCCCAATCCCCTGAGTGGCTGAGAGGGTGATAATAATAATAATAATCAGGTGAATATAGCTGGTTTTCACATGACGTCACTAAAATCCGAACTACAAAACTATTGATCTTCCTGAGATTTTACTTAAATGATGTATAAGAGCAGCTGAAAACTAATATTCATACAAATTTTCGCTCCGAATGGGTTATTGGTTTTGTGATACACGACGCTTGAATTTCTAAGCTTTTGCGTGACGCGGCATTTACATGACGGCCAAGAGAGCTGTCATGATGGTTAAGAAAGTGACTCATTTCAGGGAACTTGGCTATCTTAACAGTTCATGTCTTAGAAAAAATATTATTTTAATGTTTTAGAGTTCCTTGAGGGATAAATTCACGCTTTTGTAGTAAAACTCAGTGGGAGATGTTTCTGTTGGTTTCCGGCCGACATGTTGGTGCCCATAAGGATGAGCACCAGCATGGCGTCTCCATACAAATCTCTATAAATTAGGGTAAAACATTTCTCCATATATCTCACATAAGAAAAATTGCTGTGACCAGAATTTTGGCAAGAGTCTTTGCATATTTATCTTCTTTCATTTCCCAGATTCTGGACTTTATCTATTGACCGGTTTTGATTTTTATTTGATCTATTTTGAATTGCGTGACACTGAAAACCAGCAATTAATGTTAAAAGCCGACGTTTTGGCATCATCATGACACCATTCACAAGGCAAAGTGAATAAATAATGCGAAGATTTCATTTGCATACAGTCTCTACAAATTAGCATAATAACAAAGGATCAATAATAATAATAATAATAATTATAATAATAATTATAATAATAATAATCAACTTTATTTAGAGAATTGATAATTAAACTAGTGGCCCTCTGTGCTGGACATTTATAAGTAATTTGTTTATTCTTGCAAAATTTTGTAGGGGGAATACATTTCCTTAAAGTATTAATGAGAAAGTTGACTATCTTTGCAAGAAGCACTTTGAGAAAATGTAATGTTTATGCATTCAGTTGTCTTTTGGGCTGGAAAAGGATATTTTGCAGGTTCCCAAAGTGGGAAACCAAGGAAGTATCAAATTGATCTTTCAGATATTAAACCATAAGTTGTGAATACTTAATGGAAGAGATTAGGAAATTTCTTTTGTGGGGTTATAAATTATCATATTAAAAAGCAGACTTCTGTGTAAGTGGGAATTATAAATGTATACATGTATGTCACAGTTGTCTGCACATAACTCTTCTGTTTGAATGTGGTTACAAACAGCAGTGGTTTTCTCTATAGAGTGTCCTTTTTCTGAAAAAGAGAAGAGATATACATGTAATAATCATGCCTCATTCCATTGCCTCATGTAAAACACCCAATAGAAATCGGAACATATTTTTGTCAACACAATTTTGTAAGGTGATACTGTGTATAAACATCGATTGTTTTTAGTGTTCGATTTATTTATAGTAAATTAGCCATTTTTATTCATGACCAAGTTATATTAAAAAAAAACACCAGTCAAGTTTTGTATTGAGGGAGGCAGAAGAGATGAAAACCTTTGTCATGATTGTAAAATAAAAGGTAACAGAACTTAGAATATTTTAAATGTGAAAGGGGACTTATTTTGTCTAATTTTCTTTTAATTTTTATAGTCTAAATGATTCCTTCAGGGGTTCTTTTAATTTTTTTTTCCCTCGCAGTCATAGCTTAAAATTACAATTAATTTCTGTTATTGTTCTTTCTCGTTTGAGGGGAAGCAGGTTTGTTTGAGTGGGTGGAATTTAATTGTGGAACATCTTTTAAGCACCTGATAGGAACCGACCAGCTTACGGTTTTCATAACATGGGAGAGTTAAATTTATTTGTTTAATGAATAAGGAAAAATTCATTTTCTTAAATAATGTGAAATTTGCATGACATCTTTAAAATACAGAATGAGTTCTAGAAATTGATATGTGATCTGAGGGAGGATTATAATGGAGACATCAGATTCAATTTATGTTCTTTCTGTTTTGTTGGGCTGTCTGTCATTCTACAAAAGTCTGGTCATATTTAACACCAAACAATTTTTCCAAACACCTGCCCTAGAACTGATAAATATCCATTAGCTATCCTTCCAATTAGATAAGAGCCATTCTTTACTGCACCTGGTGTGAAAGCAAGAAGGAATAATATGCCAGGCTGCATGTATTATCAGTGAAAAATGAGTGATATTTTCTGTGTTCATATTATTTCATCATCTAAGCCCTCTTAATGAGGAATCTTACAGACAACTAAATGCTATTTGTTCGACAAATAATCACCCTGGTTGGACAAACCCAGGCTGGCCTTCTCGATCTAAGTAAGTTTGTTGTATTTTGTAGAGTGTTTTCAAATACAACTGTAGAATAAATGTTGCAGATGATGCAAGCAATATATCATGAACATCTACAATTCTAGGCTGCCAGTTGTTTATTCATGTTAAAATGGTGGCTTCAACTGAGGAAGTTGTTGATAACTGTTTCTTGAGATATGTGTTTGTGTTTATAATGTGTTAGGAAGATAATCTTTAAGTCATGATAATCATTCTTACTAATTCTTTTATCCCAGTTACTGTAGTGTCATAATTTAGTGTTCTAACCTCCAGATTTATCCTAAATTATTGAGTAGACATCCATGAGCAGATTTTATTGCACTTTGTTATAGAGTGGCTTTCAGACTTTTTTCACAGTCAACACAAGCCATGATTTCAATGAATGGATTGAAATTGCAAACTCCTGTAGTTTCAATTAGACATTATCATCTGCATGCAACAGAGAGAGGCCAGACCAACAGTTGATAATTTTTTATATGACAATTAAGGACGCAAGGTTTTCATATGAACAAAAAATTATCCCATGCAGTAGATAAGATCCTGTGTTCTGAAAATAACATGTAATGATTTTAAGTGTCCAACGAAATTGTTTTGAAAAGTGATCAGTAGTACATGATTGTAATAATTCTCACTTCAATAATTCTGTTGACTGATGTTTTGCATGGTGTATGCTATTTTTGTTGTCAGTTTATCATAGCTAAATTTTGAAGAAGTTTTAGTGAAAGTGACCATGTTTCTTGAATATATGTTTAATGATTTGCCACAATAAAATGTTCAAGGACTGGGAGCATAACATATCATTCTATGGTGACTTCTAGGTGACTGTTTTTATTTTGTCCAAAATTAAAGGGGGCAGGGAATGGTTTCATTTTAACATTTCATTTTAAGGTTAACCAGTAAGCACTGGCGACCAGCAAAAATTTCTGTATGTAAGTCCTGAGAGTGCCAGCTACTGTTGAGATAAATGTGACTTTTCATGGAAAAAAATTAAAAGAATATCTTTCTATACCTTTCAGTTACCATTCCTGGCTGAAAACCGTTCATATTATAGTGTTCAGCTAAGTGTATTTCTGCAGAAACAATGATTTTTTTCCTGAGATAAAACTCAAATACTAGTTTTTTGTTTGTGAGGCTCTGAAAATGCTCAGTGTCGTCTACTACAAAACATTCTGATCTGTCTACTTCAAATTTTCAAGAGAACTCATCTGATAGCTTTATAATTATGGTTTTTCAAAGCCATAAATCCTCATTTTTCACTGTCTTGAAATGGATTGGAAATTAGTGCTATTGTCTATTCTCTCAGAGAGAAATGTGGCATGTCGGGCAAGTGCCAATCATCAATCATTCATGTGTTGGGCAAGTTTGATTTTCATATTAAGGAAGTATTTTATTATTCAAGTTGTTCATAAACACTGCTTTTTGCTTTCATCAGTGTATAGAAATTTACCAGTCCTGTCTTGCATCTTGTATCCTCAGATGTCCAATAATTTGGCACTTAATTACATCTCCTTTTTTGAAAAAAAAGCAACAGACAAATGGTTTTCTCCAAGTAATTGCTTAACACATGTACTTGCTAAAGTGATGCTGCTAGTCACTGATTGCACAGCTCAAGTGATATATGGTATAAGATAAACAAGGTGACACTCACCATCAGTCTTGAAAGACATTTGATGTTTCTTTGAATAGCAAAGGCGAAATGTTAACTTACCGAACTATTTGCTTCGAGCTAAACGAACGGCACAATAACAACTTTTGACAAACTCCTGCGATTCAAAACACTCGCTTACTTGAACACATTGCGACTAAAGTCCAATGGTCACATCACATGACCGACAAAAAAATCTCTTAAGGGGAGTTGGGAGTGACAATTGATGTCAGCTCCGGTTACGGATAGATCTGAGAAACTAAGGGTACTATGAAAACTATGAAAGTAGCAGCATTTGATGACACTTAATGACTGTTGTGTCTGTTGTCATTGACTCCACAAGACTTTCCTTTACTGGCTGTTCCCTTAAAACTTCTGTGATCTTATGTAAAATGACAAATGTGTGCAGCTGCTATATGTAAACATGTTTAAGGACCTGTAATCACTAGCTGGTATCATGACATCATGATATCGGCAAAAAAATGTCAGAGTGAAATACTAGGTAAAGCTAAGGCACATGGGTGCTCTTACAATAATATTTAAAATAGGGGGTTTTGGAAGTTAACAGTCTATCTTGTTTGATATGTGTTGTAATTTTCCTAAATAAAGATGATTTAAATTTTTTTTCCAGCTAAAACAGAAGAAGAAAAATTGGAAAGAAAAAATGAAGTAGGAACAAAACTTATAAGGTAAGCAACATGTTCCATTTCTAACCAAGATCTCAGAACTTAAGAGCAGCTTCGCCTAAATATCAACTAGACTTGGAAATAGCGAAAAAATCGAATTTCTTCAAACTCGCCCAGAATGAAGCCCTACGGGCACCAGTTACAAAAATATTGTTTTAAGTTCGAGAAATCAAAAATTATTTTTTTACGCAATTTTTTTTGTTTTGATACCCCAAATCGGCCAAATTTGATCGAAAATGAGCGGCATATTCAGAGGCTCATAAACTCAAAACTAAAATTTTGAAATGCCAAAAAGGCATTCTGGTACACGGTAGGCTCGATTACCAGCCGCTGTTCGGGAAAAGAGCCCGCGCTCCTCCCCAGAACTCACGGCTGGACTCGTGGACTTGGCATTGTTAATTTCAACCAATAAGAAATCTGCCTGCCTGAATCGAACAGGCTGCATAAATTAGCTTTCTCGCAGTAGCAAAGGAGTTGTGCGATATGAAGTGCGATCGCATTAGCGGGATATTTAACCAAATACCGTCAACTGATGAAACCTTGCCTGATGTAAACCATAGTGGCATATACAACACGCAAAATAGTCAACAGACTTATACGTTAGCATCTATATTTGAATCATGTGGTGCCAGAATGTGAGATAACGAACAAAGTAAACAAAGGGAGGGATAAATGCAAACATCGATTTCAAGAAACAAGAAACTCAGTCAAATTGATGTGTACCTTAGTCTTCTTGAAGAGAAGAAACACCAGTCTCTGGCGAAGACGCCAGACAAAATTAAATTTTTAAATGAGCCAAAGTAAACCGAACTAGCAAAACATAAACCTGGTGTCAACACCTTGCACACCAACATGTGTGACCTTTGACATGACAGTTGCTACAGCATAATCAAACAGCTCTGCAATACCTTAAAAAAAAAAAAACACTCTTCTATAGAACACAACATGTAATGCCCTTCCACAACAATAATGTGAAACAAAATAGGTTGGAGGGCCAAAGTTAAAAGAAGTGGCGAAAACGCCACAAATTTTATGAGCCGTAAGCGTCATGTGGGCCTGCCTATGATTGTCATCAGATGACATTTCCGGCCACCTGAAGCGCCGCAAGAAGTACATTATGAAGTTATGTCACAGACATGCTTTGCCGCTCACGCATCCAGCTGTCTCTTCTCGGGGAGGAACGTAGACCGGACTCGAGAAAGCGGCGGAAATCAAGCCTAGGTACACGGCTTTTCCCAAAACGACTAATTTGGTCTGAAAGAGCATTGTTTCTTCAAATTAGTGAAATAAAATTTTTGGGTAAATAAAAGCACGAGCGCTGCGATAGCGAACTGAATGCAGCACTTCTTCCTGAAAACGTGACCTTTGACCAAGTGTAACAAAACAGGTTACTGCAAGAAAACCTGGAAGAAAAGCAAACGCTTTGTTAGGTTTATTCGTTATTTATTTGCAAACTTGAAGTATGTTAGCCGATACTTACCTGAATATTTATATTTATAGCAGATTCCTCTTCTTGGATTAGCCTTCAAAAGAAGCTGGATCCAGATTTGGAAACCTCTAAAAGAAGAAATGTTTAATGTTCCGTGACCTGCCTGCTGCTATAAATTCCATGTACACGCCGACAGCATGTTTGTTGTAAAACCCAACTGAACTCCACTGACAGTTTCCATGGGCAACCCCAAAATAAACAATCCCCAAAATTGTACAGTGAAATTGGCTGTCTTCATGAACATTTAGAAGCTAGAGTCAAGTTCCATTACCTTTAAAAAGTGCTTGATTTTATTTGTTTGCGTCAACTTTGTTCACTCAGTATTTCTTTATACTGTCATGGAACTTGACTCTAGCTTCTAACTGTTCATGAAGACAGTGAATTTCACTTAACATTTTTGGGGATTGTTTATTTTGGGGTTGCCCATGGAAACTGTCAGTGGAGTTCAGTTAGTTTTCGCACTAAAATTCATACTACTGCGTGGGAAAACCTAGTGATTTCGTCTGGCTTGTTACATGGCAACATGTTGTCGTAGGTACTCTGACATTTCATTAGATGCATTTTTGTTGACAGCATTTAGAACCTCTGGGTACAATTCTGAATGACTTGTTATAGTGTTAGCGGCGGCATGCCAGTTTTTGTCACATATTTGCCTTACCAAAAATTTAGTCGTCTCATTGCGGGGAATTCTTACGAGGACATTTTATAAACAACTTTGACTTGGAGGCTGCCTAGGGGAAGATTATCTTTATTCAGATACTGGTCAAGATTATCGTTATTTTCCCTCTCAGGTGTTTGAAGCCTCTCCTGCCCAAATTCCAAAGTTTGCCGAGAAGACTTTCTGTTGTTCGTTTTTGCTGCAGGCGACAACACTCGAACCGATGTGCGGATCTGGCGTTTCCAGCAAACACTTCTTTACTGGAGTTGCCTTTGTAGGAGTTGACTTGCTAATTTTACCTTGTATCGATTCCTGGGCGAATGAATACAGTGATCCAAGATTTTGAATCCTGCGAGCGCAAGGATTACTAATGCAACTTGAATATTTCTCACATTTTAACTTTCTGGGAGATTTGTGCTAAAACTTCACCCTTGCAGTCTTTCCTTTTAGACAGATTGAGTAGAAATATAGCTTGATTACAAATTACCAAATTTAATTCATCGAGATTTCTCCGTTCCCACTGCGTGCTCGTTGTTTCAGACACATTTTGACAACTAAAGTTTATTTTGGTTCAAAGTTCACTTCCACTATGGATATGGTATATGACAGCCAATGACAGCACGAAATCTCAGTGCATGCACTCAGGCATGAAAGGCCAAGTGGGCGGTTTTCAAAATCCAGGGGTTTGTCTGCAAGCGTTTCCTTCCTTCCCCTGCCCCTCCCACCTCTTTTACTCGCTCCATTTTTCGTGCTGTAATTCTTTGCTCCCGAACCCAACAGTAACGCTTGCTATGCAGGCTACTTCCGGGTTTTCTTGCAGTAATCGGTTTTGTTATGCTTGGGTCAAAGGTCACGTTTTCAGGAAGAAGTGCTGCATTTAGTTCGCTATCGCAGCGTCTGCAATTTTATTTACCCCAAAATTTTGTCACTAATTTGAAGAAGAAACAATGCTCTTTCAGACCAAATTAGTTGTTTTAGGAAAAGCTGTGTACCAGAACGCTTTTTTAGCATTTGAAAATAGGCCAAATGTAGACCTCTTGTTAAGCTGTCTAGGGTCGTTAACTTAGAAAATTCGTCAAATATTTTACTTCTAATCAAATCCCAATCTATTTAGCTTTAAATATGTAGGAAAGAAAGTACAAATACGACGTGCAATCAGTTTGTAATGAAAATTTTTACTTTTGAGTTTACGATCCTCTGAATACGCTGCTCATTTTCGATCGATTTTGGCCGATTTGGGGCATCGAAACGAAAAAATTGTGTAAAAAAAAAAAATTTGTGATTTGGCAAACTTAAAACAATATTTTTGTTACTAGTGCCCGTAGGGCTTCATTCTGAGCGAGTTTGAAGAAATTCGATTTTTTTGCCATTTCCGAGTCATTTCCAAGTCTAGTTGATGTTTCGGCGAAGCTGCTCTTAAACAAAGCCAATTTACAGTAAAGATCAGTGGAGGATTCTAAGGCTCCTTTTTATGTGTAAACTTTGGCTGTGAGCCAGGATCATGGCTTTTGCAATATGAGGAAGTTTACGAAACAACTAAGGCAATACTAAGGACAACATTGTTTTGTTGGTTTGTTGTTAAAGTGCTGTCATGGTAAAAATATTTCACAACTATGCAAATTTGGTCATTTTATGTAATTGTTTTGAGGAGCTAGGACAGCTAAGAATTTGTGACATGATATATAATGTATGTGGAAAGTTAATTGTGCTGCATATTAGCTCCTCTGTAGTTGAATTTATAACATACAACATACCACACTTGCTGGAAACCAACCTTTCAAAGCCTAAACTGTTGAGGGAGAAATCTATGCAGTTGCAGTGTTATGTCAGTTCCTAAAGTGTGAACACATAAACCAAGTTTTAATTCCCAGTACTGACTGCTGGCTTATAAGCAATCATAGCTTTAATAATGTTTTCTTTTTTCCTGTGCTTGCACAACTTTTGCCTATGAAGAGTTGATTAATCTGCTGGAGTTAAAGGCACGATGACTACTTTTAATGAAGGGGAAGTAATTTCCCCCATGCTTAGGTAAAACAATTTACACATGATATTTCTGGCTATTTATAGTACTGAGCAGGAGCCACATGAAAAGTCAGCTACAAACAATAATTTTCGCGGTCTGCAACTACATGTACTGCACAGTGTAGAAAGTAACAACCCTCGCTATTTTCAAAATTTGTAGCCTTTTGCTATTCCTAATTTTGCAGGGTTGTTTCATTTTCAACTTTACAGTATAATATTGCACAGAAGTATAGTGTACAGTGGATTAATGTCTGTTTACATTGTAAATATAGTGGTGAAAATTTGAAAGTTTGTAGTGATGTAAATAGTGAATGACTTGTCAGGCCTTAGCTGCCATAACAGCCATAACAGCTATAGAAGTGATATTTGTTTAGAGTTCTCAGTGGCTGTAATTTTTGGTGTCATATCAATAGAACTGTGTAAATTTTATTTAATAAGGATATGGTTTACCTTTTGTAGCTTTAATTTTATTGACATTTGGGAACAAGGTTTTGAGACCTGTGTCTTAACTGACCAAAGACAACATTTTTAACAGGTATCAAGTAACAGATTGTCAAGTCTGTTACTTGATTGGTTTACCACAAAAAGGCACCTGCCGTGATTGTCTGAAGTCACTTGGCTGTCAAGTGAATTTTAATAAAACTATGTTTCTTACCTGTTAAGAAACTGTCATTGTTGCATTTAATTTGAAAATAAGAAGTATGTTGTTCAGTTGTCTTAGTTCACAAAATGATCAAAGACAAAGGGTTATTTAGCAAGAATGGAATGAACAGTTGTATTTTGCATCTTAAGGGAACTTGTGTCAATAATCCCATGCTACTTTTATGAATCTGTAATTTGCCTGTCACTGGTAATTAATGCCAGGTGTTTTGTATATACAATAATTACTCCACACCAGGACATGCTATGGCAATAATGATAAGATGCAAAGTGCCTTACAACGAACATTTGCATATTATGGTTGACAACAGCATTGTAAAGAAGGAACATCTTGCTTGTGGGAAGACTATGACGTGGAAGAGATGTTTGTGCTGCTTCCATTGATTTGAAGTGTAGCGGCATTTAGCATGTCACAAATTGTTTTAGGAACAGTGTACTGCATAGAATGTTTTGTAGAGCAAACAGTCTTCTTACTTCACAATGGAGCAAGTGATAATGTTAGCATGTTTTGTGACATGATTTGGAATCTGGAGGTCGCACTTTATTATTTCCTGTCAAGATGCATAAAATATTTGTAAGTTTCCCAGGCACCTTTTGGTTGTATATTTTACTATCAATCAGGAATGTTCATCTTGTGGTTGTAAAATTGTAGAACATGCTGTCATGGCTGGGAAGTTAAATGATATTCTTCTTATTTTAATGTATAATCCATTTGACAATATAACTACAGTTCCATGCTGAAAGTTTCCTTTTAACAACTCAACTTTGTACTTAAAGTTTCTATAGGCTGATAGGTGGTGCAAAGCAAAGCTTATAGCCATTGAACTATGAAAGTCAATAAGAGTAACCCACTAGTAGATCAATGAAACGGCTTTGAATTGATGAAGTCCAAAAACAGGTAGTCTACATGGAACATTATTTTAGCATATTATAACTAAGTTATTGGAACCTGGTTTAAAAACATTAATGATTTTGGTTTACAGCTGTGACAAGATGTATGACCCTGGCCCTATGCTCAGTGGTCAGCAGTGTCTGCAGCCAATTGTAGAACAAATTTGCCAGTGTCTCAGGGCTGCCTATTTAAATTATTGTGTGTTTGCCAAATAGCCAACCACTAGGTTTTAATAATGATCAGTGACAATGCCTTGAGAGTCATTCAAACGTTATATTGTTGTACCGGTCATACCAATGCATACATAACTAGTGTTAAAATTTAACTGTCTGAGTGAAGATTTAGAGCGTGTCTGAGGACAAAATTTGTATAATAACATTTAATGTTATTAGTAATAAGTAACCCTCTGTTATTCCTTTTGCAGACGACTCAGCACTCGACCCACAGCACAGGAACTTAGGGAGAGAAATATCTTGAAATGTGAGTTGTTTCTAATTAAAACAAACACAAAATGGAATACAAGCCAGAAGTCTAGCAGCTCTTCTAGGCTTGTAATTCTTTTTGTCATCAAAGTGTAGCAGTCATTGTTTTGGGGTTAGGGGCCTCGTTTCTATTGCTTGTTGTATCATTCTATCAAAGGGTATTGAGCCAGTCCTGTGAGGCTTTGCAAGAGCTGCTACCTGACCCATAGAAGTAGTATCAAGTAAAAAGTGGAATGTGATACGCAATTTGAATGTGTTTTCCTATTGTGTTCATGCTTAGATGCAACCAACGTTGCAGCTCAATAACAAGTTGCCAGCTTCATACTCCATGCCTTGTTTCTCCAAGACAATTTGCCAAAACCGAAACTGTTGTCTACTTACTTACCTAAAACAATTCAACTGAGTCTTGGAATATTATGCCGTAAGTAGAGAGCAAAACTACTCTGTTTTGAGTGAAGCCCAGGTCTATAGCTTGGGGCTCTACCCAAGACATAAAGCAAATCTACATTTTGTAGTTGGACCTCCTAACCAAAAATACTCTCACAATTTAATTTTTTCTCAGTGTTTTTTTAGCCTCAAGACAATAGTCATAACTTTGTGATCTCCAGGTTGTTCCTCATTGCTTGTCTGCAAAATTGTGACATTTCGAAGATATTGTTGGTTGATCACTCTGATGACTTAAAGAGTAAATTACTAAAGATGTGCTATGCTGAGACTGTTTTGACATAAGCTATTTTCCACATTGCAGCATCGTCAGAGGAAGAGGCAAAAGAAGAAAAAGAAGAAAAGAAACGAGTTTTAACAAGGAAGGTTTGTATCACCTACCAGTCATTAACAGCTCTAACGTTATGCATAACTGGGGCAATTTTTTTGCATTTCACTTTCCAAAGAACTTATTAGAGTGTCAATGCGATCAAATTAGAGGTCTTGCGATCAAATTCCTAGAGAGATCCTCACAAAGTCATGTCAAAAAAGTCTTCAACTTCATGAGGGGAATTCCTTGCAAAAGGGTTCCTATCTAAAGAATGCCATTGAAAAGAAAAGCTTTTCTTGGCTTTTATTTGGGATATTAAAGATATTAAACAATCCTTTGGCTTGAGAGAGCTTTTTTTCTGTTGGCTAAAGAAAATAACAATCACAACTATTTATAATAATTTGCTGTTTTTCAGTTAAGCAGAAGACCCACAGTCCAAGAGCTGAGAGCGAAGAAGATCCTCAAGTTTAATGACTATGTTGAATGTGTCGATGTCCATGACTATGATAGAAGGTGAGGGCATCTCTGCTAACTAAATCGTCATTTTCAGATGAAATGAGTGGTTTTCAGTGGAGTGTTGAAAGTAATCAGGGAATTACTAATTGGTTTGGTTTTCACCACACTTTGAGACATTTGACTGAGTAGCCTATTTGGTAAGTAATTGGTTTGATTTTCGTTTGATGAGACTCAATTGAAAACTTCCCTACAGTAAATCTGAAATAACATGTATAACTTACAAAATAATTGCATTTAGTTTCTTTGTTGTGGTTAAATTTAATTTGTCAATCATCTCAATGTTATGATCAACTAGATGCATGTGCAAAAGTTGTGTAACCACAGGAAAAAAGCATTAATTACTTAAGCATCAGGAAGACTTAGAACCCAAACTTTATTGCCTTTCAAATTCATATTCCCTATTTCAACTCCCCATATGGTCCCTTGACTGGTGTTTTCATTTACAAGGCATTAGCTTATTTCAGTGACAACAGTACAAACAGAAATTTCTGTTTCTATTATTGTCTTTGGGTGGGATCTTTATCAAAAAGTGGGGTCTACTTTAATATTAGCTCTTAGTATCAGCAGATGCATTTTCCCCAGTGAAATAAAACTCTTTCATGTTGTTGCTGAATAACAGGTGAAAGTAGTCATTTCATAGAACTGAAAAATTTATGACTGAAAGTTGTCACAGGTAATTACACCAAAAATAATCATTGGAGCTACTACTTTGAGTGGATTGTCAAAGAACAAAACTCTATCAACTTCGGTCAAAGCTTGGACCTGGACCACCACCCTGCTCAACACTTCTAAAAGCAGGTCCAAAGTGTTCAACTAGCTTTACAAAAATCCCCAACTGTTTAGCTACCTTTACATGAAGACTGTTATAACTGCAGGAAATGTCTCTTTAGGGGAATAATTAGACCACATGTTTGGAATAGACCTTGCACTTTTGAATCCTTAATTTGAACACTCTGTGCCTTTTTGGTTTGACATATCCTTTGGTGATTTGCATATTGTTGTTTTCAGAGCGGATAAGCCTTGGACTAGATTAACACCAGAAGACAAGGTATGATTGTCACTAATAAAAATTACTGTTAGTAGTTTTGTTTTAAAATTCTGTTTCATATATTTTCCAGAATTAGTTTGGCCACAAACTATCAAATGAACAAACACAATGCATAGGAATTTTTGCATACTTTTTAGGTTATAAGTTGAAGAAGAGGAATGTCTTTTGATTGTGATTTGTTGTCATGTCTGGTTGATTTTTGGACAAGGATGCATTTGAGAAAAAGTATTCAATGCAAAGTGATGACTCAGAGGACTCTGTATTCAGTGTAGCCATTGCTTTGATTTGTCTCAGGCTGCAATAAGGAAAGAACTTAATGAGTTTAAGAGTAAAGAAATGGAAGTACATGAGGAAAGCAAACAGTACACAAGGTAATTATTGTTTATTCCTTCCAAACTTATGTAAAGTGGCAGGGAATAATTTCCACAAATGTGGGGATGGGGAATGTATGGTGGACAACCTCACGTCATGAGTAAATTGAGGCCTAGTTGAGCATTCAACTCTCTGCTAGACATTGTCAGACATTTGACCAATTATTTTTCTTTTGTAAAGGCCACAAGAAAGTTTTTATTTCAGAAAGTGATAGAAAAAGACTTTTATTAATAACTTTATTTTTATTCCAGCACTCTGTAGTGATATTCTAAGATATATGGCAAGGAGCATAATAGCTATCTGCTTAACTCTCCTTGGACATGTGCAAGTGCATTTATGGCAAATTAAAAAAACTAAATTGACAAAATTAACAAACAAGGTGTGTCATTTTCTCTTGCAGGTTCCATCGTCCCTAGTTTTATACAGATCACCTAGAGGATTTTTACTTTACATGCTATTTTTTTGTTAGATGGAATTATTCAAAGAACTCTAATAAAAATGTAATGTACAGGTCATATCTATGACTGTAAATAGTAGTTACACATAAACAATTTTTGTATAGGATTGTATAGATTTTTTAACATGTTTGTCATAGCACAATAAACGTTACAAGCGGAAGGATAATCCAATTTCTAAAGAGGCTAAAAGGTTATCTCTTTACAACCAGGGCTCCCTAGAAGTAAAAATTCAATATGATTAGTCTTTGTTTTGAGACAAATAATTGGTTTGTTTATAATAATTGCCCACAAACCAAAATAGCCTTTCCGTAACAGTGTATTGTTGTTCAATTGTAAGAAATTGCATGTAGAATTTGGCAAGATGTCTGTGACATCCTGTTCACCATGATAGTTAATATTCATTATTGGTATGGATGTGAACAGAGCAATTATTTTTCTCACTTTTTGGAAGAGTATTTCAATACATTTTATCGTCATTGTTTAGAATAGTTTGTAAGGATGCTATTCCCTAACTTCTTGGTGCTAGCCTATGAATGGACAACTGCCAAACTGCCAAGAATATTAGCAGAAATACATTGTGAAGATGTATTGTTGCCCCTGTGGCCTTGTCCTCTCTGTCTTATTGGACAATGGAAGATGGCTGTACTTTATAGCATGAGTAAAACATTAAATTATCATTTTGCCATTTTCCTAGCAGCTGGGGTAAAGAAGGTGGGAAATGGGGTGGGGAGGAGGTGTGTCAGTAAAACATAAAACGTTTACATATGGCAACCTCTGATCATGATTTTTGGTGAGCTCATATTTATGCAACCAAAGGAATTCATTATCAGCAGGTATCCTATCTGAACATCTCTCAGTTGTTTGTAAGTGACTGAAGATTCAGGTTACGCTGTGTTTGTTTGACATATTCAATTATTTGTCTCCAATAGATAACAGTTGCTCTTCCATTCAAAACACTCGGCATAAATTTTGGGATTTCAAAGTTCTGTGGGTATTTATTTCACTGCTGTATCTCTTTTGAGAAAACACTAACTAGTGAGTATCAGGGTAAGTTCCTTTTCCCCATGTGAGGACTTTGGGAAACACCTATCAGCAGAGGGGAAATGGGTAGTTGCCATACCAAGTATCAACTGGAGATGTTTACTCTAGTTCTTAATAATCTCAAAGATATTTAACCAATTGTTACCCGCCAGACATATTGTATACTCCTACAGTAAAAACCCACATATAAGAACCTGGATATTTCCAAAGGTTCTCATTGTCTTAAGAAAAAATGTTTTTGTTAGTTGAAGATATTTGGCACTGTCTATGGTTCATATAACATTTATATGACTATAATCATGTTTAAATAACTGCAATCCAAACAAATACAAACCCATATTTAAAGTTATTTTACTTCTTTCAATGTTCTTATATACTACTGTACATCAATAGAACAAAGTTAAACTATTTTAAAACACTACAACATATCTGAAATAAAATTGCAAGTGATTTTTCATTGCCTATTGGAGCTTTTCCATTTGATTTCCTAATTTCTAATGAATTCTATAAAATATAAACTCGTTTCAAAATTCAGACTAAAACAGTTTCTTATGTAAAGGAGGTCTCAAAGAAAATCTTTAATAGCCTAAAGGTTCTTAGAAATTAGGTTCTCATATGTGAGATTTTACTGTAGCTATAAGTGGATGCAACTAGTTGTTAAATATAGATTATGAGGGATTTTGACATTGTGGGTTGGAAAAAGATCCAACATTTACTGCTAATTTTGTTCACCAAGCTAGTGTAATATACAACCTTGTTTCCAGGGTTTCAGTCTTGTCCCTTACCCCTAACCCCTCCCCCACTATGTTCTTGGTGCTGGGGTTAGTATTGAAGACCCTGGCTAGAAGGATGATGGACTTTTGTATGTTTCATTATTTTATTTCATGCTATTCAATGAATGATCTCATTATTATGGCTTTACATGTATAATTATTATTACAGGTACCTATTAAACTAATCTTACTAAGAAATGGTTTCATATGTTTAAATCAAACAAAATGTATTTTCATCAGATGCAAAGTTCTCTCTTCAAAGAGAGAATCACTGGGAATAAAGTTGAAGAGGAACATTTTAACTGGTATTTCTTTTCTATGAAGTGTTCTTGTCTCTTGAGTCTCATTCATCATAGATCTGGATCTGAGATCTAGAGCTTTTCTAAAAATGCCTTTATAACAAATAAGTCCATTGTTTGATCAGTAAATCCCAGGAAATAGGTTCCTCCTGTCTTTAGGAAAGTTCTCAATCTTCTTTTGGTACCACAGCTGTGTCTGATGGCTTCTCCCAGACAAGTAACTGACCATAACTAGCCATGCAAGATACATGCACAGGTGCTGTCCAGCCACTGCTATGCCATACCAAGCAATCAACTCACTGAAGGTAACAAAATATGTTAATCAATAACTACTTATAAATGAAGAGTGAGGATCTCAAACTGAAATCTTGTAGTAGTCAATACTAACAGCAAGACAGAATTTGAGATTTTCCAGTAAATACCAAAGTTTGGTACGTGATCAGGACAATAAATTCTGGCCACTGTAGACATGGAGCCTTCAGATAGGTGGGTCAATTGTAACCAAGATTGTAGTGTCTACCAGAACATCAAGACTACATGTCCTTGCCCTACAGTGTATAAGCTCTTTGTGACCTCTAATCACCTCAGATGCAAATTGTAGACTATGTGGTAGTTGAAGGGAAAAATGCAGCTACCTACTGCAGACAATCATGTTTTTTAATGTTTATTCATTTTTGTTTACTGGTCACTGATTAATACCAGTCATCGACTGAATGGTTTTTCCTTTTTATAACAGTATAAATAAAGTTGTTGTTGTTGTTATTATAAACAATTATTGGATGAGGTTTTTGTGATATCTGGAATAATCAAGGTTGAGGTAAGTGTTGTCAGCCAAATAAATTCACCTGGTTCATAGCAAGCTATACTGAGCACTGATTCCTGATTACCTTCTTGGGATAGGGTGGGTGGTTTTGTATACAGACAATAATAATTATTATTACTTTCTGTACAGAATGCAGAAAAGTTGCATAATGCTTTCTTATAACACTCCAGTGCCCACATTCCCTCGACTTGATAAGCCAAACAGTTCCATTCCATAACACTGTATATTGTGATAATGGTAATGAAGAAGAAATTATATACTGCTAAGTTTTTTGATGAACACAGGGCTTTAAAAAAACTTGAATTCCAGCTTGCCCTTTGGACAAGCAGCTCTCAAATTTTGCTTGTCCTGGGAAAGACTTAGTTTACTTTTTATATTCAGTTGGTTGACGACTTGCCTGGGCCCTTGCCTGTTTTGAAAATTAAAAATTACAAGTTCAGCAGGAAAATGTACTTGTCCTGGATGACTGGACTGCATGTTTTTCAAGCCCTATGCACCACAACACAACACTCACCCCAAATAGTGTGGACACACTATGAATTGGAAAAATCCCCCACTTGGAATGACATAACCTGATGATGTGCCACTTGGCCGGAGATTGGCCAAAGTAGCATGATGATAGAAATTGATGGATTCTCCCAAGAGCCACAAAACAATGCCAGCAATTATTGCAATATGATTTGAAGACAACTCATCGGCAAGAGACCCTTGAGTATAAATGTTACACCAGTAATGCTGTACAACAGAACCAAGCCCATAGAACATGGCAACCTGGGAAGACACGAGAAGCTGCTTTAGTATTGCATTATAAATGCTGGATGCAGTTTGTGAACAACTAGTTCTAAATGATAGCAGTTACAATGTATATCAAACATAGAAATCCTTATTCCCCCCCAAAAATACCCTTTTAGAACCTGATGTCTTTATGTCCAAGAATCGTTGACCTATATCAAACAAAAAAATCCTTACCCCTCCCAAAATTCTGGGGAAGGGACTCTCATAACAAAGGTTGGGGATGCTCGTTGTCTCATTTAGGCTGTTCATGACAAAACGCCACTAGTTTTTGCACTCAAAGAAATAATAATAAAAGAAACACTCTTATTTCTGTTTTTAGGCTTGATTTCTTCCTGTCTTTCAAGCCTGGTCTACTAGCACAGGCTCCTTTCCTGAACAGAGGCTGGTAATCAAGCCAATTCCATTTTAAGTGGTGTCTTTTAGGGGTCAAATAAAGCTTGAGCAATGCCCAGATTAGTCTCCTTTATTTAATTTAAATTTTCCAATGAGCATCCCCAACCTTTTCATATGGGAGTCTTCCCCCTAGGCCCAAAATACCCTCTTAAAATCCGACTTAACTGCATCCAAAAACCATTAGCAAAAATTTTATACCCATAAAAAACCAAACTGCATTAATTACCACAAAATCACCAAGTGAACACTCCAACAAACATCAGCTGCAATCACTTTACATTTAAACAACACCACCACCCCCTCCCACACCAGTGACCCAAGGGCATGAAAATAGATTAAGGATACTGCAAAAGTTCAGCAGAACTAAGTCAAGGAGGAACTTTACAACCAACCAAGGGTGTGTACCACTTATAGTTTCTGAAAACTGAGGTTCCTTGGCATTTCCTTCTACAATTAAAACAACAATCTCTAGTCACAACAATCAAAACAAGCAAAAACACTGCCATTACCTCTACTGCGGGTACAAAACACATTTTCTTTGAATACTTGTGGAGAAATAAAGCTTCTAGGACTCTTTTTGCAAAATGGCCTAAGTAAGTTACCAGAGTTACAAGATGGAATATGGACTGTGGCAACCCAGATAAAGACCACAAGACCACGTACACTGCAGCTGGAATGCTATAGCATATTGACCAACCAAGTCGAGCGTTGATTTCTCCTTCAGGGGAAAACTTGCTAATAACAACAGATGATGAACTGGTTAGTAGTGATTAATACACGGCAACACATTCTTATTCTATTACCGTGATTGTCATTGTTTAAGTTCCCCAAATGTTGTTACTTTACTCTTACTAATTTTCATGTATACTTAATTTCATGGACATTCAGGAACTGTTTTTGTGAGTATTAATTTTTGCAATTCTAGGAAAACAACTGTACACCAGTAGATTAAATTTCACGGTTTTGCCATTTTTTCAATCTCTCAAATCCTGAACTGCAGACCCTGTCACTACAAGGAGCCTACAAATGGAAAATCTGGCTGAAACAAAATCATATTACCAATGTGTCTGTGAACACAATAACAATGCTTTATTTACTCTTGACACTTAATACACATTTCTGAAGAAAATTACAATAACTTAGGAAAACATATGTGTTTAAAGTTGAGACAGGGGGATAAGTGAACCTTGCGGTTTTTGAGTTATTTCCCTGCCTTTCACATGCAAAACAAAATAAGACCAAGGGAATGAAAGAGACAAGTAACTAAAGTGCAAACACAGGGAGATGTACTGAACTATATAAATAATGAGCAGTGGATATTCAAAGGAATTGAATGTTTAAAATGTTAGTTACTTCATGCTATGTTCGAGTTGTTTAGAGAAGAGATATAGCTTAATTTGTGACTCAAAATATGTATGGGTGATTGACCAAGTGTGAGGTCAAGATGGCTGGATATTGGTCAAGTTCTTTTTTTACGTGTTTATGGACCAAGACTGAGTCGAACAGTGGACATTAAAAGCAGTGGCAAATCTACATTCATTTTAACTTCTTTCTTTCTGTGGGAGGAACCCACAAGGTGTGGAGGTGGTGTCAAGCATGGTAGATTCCTAAGCTCTTGAGGTTTGGAGGACAGGAATATTGTTGTCAAGTGGTTTGCTTTTGGTTTGTTTTGCTGACATACAGACACTACATCTTGTATGAGAAAATCAGTA
The DNA here is from genome assembly GCF_042242905.1 of Orbicella faveolata. Lineage (NCBI taxonomy): Eukaryota > Metazoa > Cnidaria > Anthozoa > Scleractinia > Merulinidae > Orbicella > Orbicella faveolata. Next base: position 902,263 of record NW_028301577.1, read on the forward strand.
ATTATACATACAAGATTACAGTGTTTCGGGTTATGCATCTTTCACACAGACTGAGTTTACTACAAACACTAGCTACAGATACTACATATGCCAATGATGTTTCAGACTTAATGCACCTATCAATGTTAATCCTGTAAGGGGCGGGGGCGGGGGGGGGGGTGGAATGCAGGCAAGAGGCGTTCTTGATTCCTAGCATGATCCCTCCCATCAGGCTTTTGATCGTGCAAAGGGACTCCAGGTTGGGAAATTTGACTTTGACTTTGTGAAGCCTAGTGTTACAATTCAGATGCAGTTACCAGGTCTCTCTCTAATGGCTCATGCTTTAGGGAAAGGTCAGTTTTCATTTGATTTCATTAGCATTCATTTGACACTTTAGACTGCCATCTAATCAGATATTGTCTATTTTAAGAAAGGTTTTTATATTTTTTTCATAATCAATTGTAAAACTCAGTGAAACCTAATAAACATTATATAGGGTTTGCAGAACATAATTTTCCAGTGTTTTTTTACCTGTTTTATATAGGGTGGGGCTTTTTCGATACTTAATGGACTGACGTTTCTTTCCCCACCTTTCACATTAATTTGCCATCAGTGTAAAATGAAGACTGGACTGCAGACTGTGGACTGCAGACCCAGGTAACATGCAGACTGAGGGTAAAATCCCAGGGGGTACTCTCCCACAATACCTATACAGGTATGTGCCACCCAACAGGGCCGTGATTTTGGGACTCCAGATCTAGAACAGGGTATCCTTTTTTGAAAGACGTTTCCAAGAACGGGGTATAATATTTTGAATGTTCGAATGCTCATCAGATTATCAGCAGCCATTTGAAATTATTCTTAGAGAATTTGCCTGATAAATACCTTAATGAACAAATCAAATCATTGCACCCTGTGTTGCGTGTGGTATGCTATCGTAAGGTAGTGAACTTTTCACAACAATGGGCTATTGAAATTTACTAAAGCTATAGGACGTGGTATTAAAAATAAACCTATTTCTAGAATGGGGTATCATTTTGAATGCAAATTCTTTTAAACAGGGTCCAAATTTGGAAGCCCGGGTGTCACATACCCACCCAAATGATACCCAAGTATGCTGCCCTCCCCCCTCCCCCAGGGAGAGGGTAAAATACAGACTGTAGACCAGGGATAAAATGCAGACTGCAGACTACAGACCTTTTAAGCATACTATATTTTCTCGATTAAACGCCCCTGATGTTTTAAACCTGACTCGCGGATCAGGCATTCATTGACTTTTGCAGTTTATTCGAGCCTGGAGTTTATTAGAGTTTTTATTCATTATTTTTAGAGCTTTAAAATATCTAAAATAAATTCTTTGAGGGCCATATTTACGAATCTACGTGGGAGACCCGCCGTTTAATCGAGAAAATACGGTATATCGTATTATTTCCATTATCGCGTGCTGACCGTAAATTAAAGGGGATTAATTATTCTGCAGGTTAATCGCAGTGGAAGTCTGCACTGCGGCTGACCTGAGTGTCACTCCCGTTAGACTGAATATAGCACGGCGTGAAGAATATAATATAACTCGGTGTAAAGAAAAATCCCAATTCATTGTTTAAAAGCATCAAAACTGGCACAGATCAAACACTTTTAACTAGATCAGTGTGAAGAACAACATTAGTCCACCTGTAACTGATAGGAAATATTGCCAGGTATTCAGTGAAGTACACCGAAACACACAAGACAATGGCCAAAAAGCACACTCCGATGTTCAGGTTATTCCACACTGGAAGCACCACAAAATCCCCAAGATAAGGTAAAACGATCCAAACAACGCCAAACGAAAAAGCAACTGTAAATGGTCGCTCTGTGTCCATCTCTTGTTTCGTCTCGCGTGGTCAGAATGTTTCAAAGATAGACCGACTGGGGCTGGCTAGGGATTTTTGCAATAATCCCATAATGCCTCTCTATAGGTTATGACATCATAGTTCCCATGAAGCTCTTCCCCACTGTTGTTTGATACGTCTTTCGCCATTCGACTAACAAATATTGCTGGTTTTGGGAGTTTTTCGCGTATTTGAGCTTTGAATTTGGATAGAAATGAAGCCAAGAAGAGTATCTGACAATGTAGATGGCGACAGTTCGGTTATGAAGACATGCTGTTGTTGTATGGACGTGAGGCTCGGCACTATTGTGCTTGGATTTTGCCATTTGGTAGGTCAAATTTCGCTTTCTCTTTCTTCTTCGGTTCAACATCCGCACCACATCAGTGCTGTTTTTTGTGATGAGAGCAAGCTAAATATGGGTGATTTAGAAACTAGTATTGGTGATTTCTTTGGCTGTTTTGTTTTTTTCTTGGAATTTGTGTTCATATAATCTATAAATTAGCGTCAGATAGAAGCTTAAGGTGATTCCCTAGTAAAAGAACCCGCCATAGATTTTCGATGAAACTTGGTGTGCTGTTGTTACAGGACAAGGAGATATTAAAAACGTAGTAAATAGAGGGGGTCACCGTGCTTGTTTTCACGTCAAAATGCTGACAAATACGGTTATTTAGGGGACTTTTGGTAATCTCCGTGTGCAACAAATAAGCTCGATTATTTTTAAATGCAGCGTGTTATATCACACAGAGTTTGACTTTCTTTGATTGTTTATTCATCTAAGTCTCGGAAAAAATGTCTTCAAATACCCTGCATTTTTTTAGTCTTTATAGGAAACATAATTTGGACATGTGCTGTTGGGTCCGTTATGTCTCCCTCTGTAGTATTTATTTCATTTGCCAAAAAAGTAGCCATAGATTTCCGCCAATGTTTTTCTCAGTTGTTGAGGATATTGTTATCATTGAATTTATGATATAAAAAGTAGGGGTCACCGTGCTCGTTTAAGAGCAAACGAGCATTTATTTTACTATCAAACTTAGTTTGAGGGAAATCTCTTACGTTTTGTGCGCACACGCGCTCATGTGCGCGTGCTAATGACGCAAAAATCGTGCGCAGTAGGGATGTGCAGTGCAATACTAGGGAATCACCTTAATCTTAGTTCACCTGAATTGCCCGTCAGATTTAGAACTGTTCAATAATAAGCTAAAATTTCTTTTTATCAAGTTATACGTATACCTTGTGCCGTCAATAAAAAGATACGATTGCTAAGCTTACATCTCCCATTAAGTAGATTACTAAAGTTAATTTGGAGGTAAAACTGGGTTCCACCAAATTTGTTACTGTTTAAGCTTATATGTCGTATTGTATGAGTTTTTTGCTCATTTGTACTATGTTTCATTGCTATGTGTATTGACTAAACCAAAAGGAAAAATCTTGTCGTCAAATAGTGTCCGTAAAATTTCACTGAGCCATGGCAAAGAACGAAAGACACAAAGGTTTTCAAGACTCTTCTTTGTTTATAAGATAATCCTACTTGTGCACAATCCCAAGAGTCCCATGACTCCTGCTATTTCTTAAATCCTTACATTTAAGAAGGCCAGTTTTAAAGTTGTGTGCATGTTTGTTATTAAACTTCAAGTGAAGTCAAGCTTCAGCAGGAATGTTTGCTTAATGGCTGTAAAACTTCAGTTGTTTTTCAACCAAAGGTATCATGTTTGCACCCAATTAGAACATCACACCAATAATGTATACTCAGAGTAGCAAAACTCATTGATTGTGTTGTTTTTATTTAGTTGATCCACATTGCTGGAGTAGTAGTGTTAACTCAGATGCTTCTACATCCAGAATTGTATGAAGAGAGGTATTTTGAAACTTATGGCACAACCCCTCGATCAGGTACATCTTTGAGCTCTGTTGTGCAGTAGTTAAGGTTACTATAGACCTTCAATGCCCGATTTCTTCCAAAACATTTTTTTACACCAAATTCAAGAACCTAATCAGAATTTTCTAGAAAAATATTTCAAGAAAATTGAAACATAAATGAGTTATCCTCAAAAACATGATTTTTCAGAACAGTTCAATGATCCACAAACTGTGATAAGCCAGTTAGAATGTGTCAACCACTGAGTTGAGCAGTAAAAATTTTGTGTCAATCTCATCCACAGACTCCTGTTTCATGATACATAGTTTATTGAGGTTTGCTTTAAAGCCTGCAAAGAAAGTATTAATTATTCCCTGAAGGTCTAAAGTAACCTTACCACAGGTAGTAGGCATCCATCTATCCTGTTAATGTCCAGATCCCTGGCGAAAGCTATAGAGGTTTGACTGGAAATGACTTCTGCTATTATGGACTCTTGCTATTACGGATTTAGGGACACTTTCGTGGTACCAAAATGACAATTTTATTGTTTTGACTCTCGATAAAGCGGACACCATGTACTTCTCACATAATGTAATTATGTAAAATAACAGTCTGCTGGTCATCATTTGTCAAAAGACACTTCAAAAGACTTCTGGAATGGTTATTTTCGCATCAATTCTTTAATACATTAAAGATTTAAGATAACTTCACAGACACTGTCTATGTTATTTGTTGTATATTAAGGGCACTTTTTATCTCACACCTTGCTATTACGGACTCTTGCTATTACGGACACTTGACGACGTCCCCAAGGATGTCTCTGTAATGAGAGTTGGCTGTAGTTAGTTATTTATTGTTGTGCTAATATTTTTTACCCTTTGTTTTCAGCTGACAACTCAGTTGCATTGGCTATAGCATTTTGTTCCTTTCTGATCACCATTCTGCTGATTTATGGTGCTATCACTGTAAGTTTGAATTCTGTTTCCCATTGCATTGGTATCACAAAAGCTACTGCCTTATATTATTAGGAGGGGTATATAATAGATCTTGCTGTTATAATGCAATTCAATTAGTACTCAAGACAAACATGCATAGCTGATGTTTGGCTCGAACCTATTGGAAAAAGATGTGCATGTTGGTCAGTATGTTCAATTGGTTACCAAGACAACTGATAATATGTTTCAACATTCTTATAGCCTTGGGCATCATGAGGATAGATTAAAACTGAATCATATAAGAAAGAGTTTTTGCTATTATGTGTCTCATCTTTTTGATATGCATCACTACAGCTGTACATACAGAAGTGTTGGTGTCAGTTGATTTTGTCCTGTTTTATCTTTCAGCGTCAGCCCAGTTATCTTCTACCTTTCTTCTGTTTACAAGTTTTTGATTTTTGTGTCAATCTCCTTGGTGCCGTTGGAGCAATCAGTTATATCCCTGAGCTGAAGCTCATGCTAAAGAACAATGTAAGTTTTTTGAATGTTGGGTACTTGACTTCCTGCACTTTTAGTTTCAGTGCTGGTACTTAAGAGAGGAGAATCAGGGCTTTTATTCTGATAACAATATTTTTTAGTGATTCTTTAAATCAAGAGTAAAGCACATTATTTTTAGTATTTTCAACTGATGATTCAGGTAGGATTAGTAGCTTAGGTTCAAATGCAACATTTGCTGCTTTACATAGCTCCTAAGAGTCATTTTCCTCCTTTGCTTTGTTTTGCTATCCTCCGCAACCATTGTAGTGTTTAAGGATGCAAGAGAAATGTAGACTGCCTTAGGAGTTGCAGAGAAGTTATCCACTTTGCTTGTGCAGTGGAACCCTGCCTTATGGTCACCTCGTTAATACGGTAACCTCGTTATTATGGCCACTTTATGTTGTCTCGGCGAAATGCCCAGACATTTTCTCACAAGGAAACCCTGGTAATGCGGCCACCCCATTAATATGGCCAGCCGCCACATTCTGAAATTCCAACCTGTATCATCCTTAATAATTTTACCCTGTTTATACGGCCACTCAAACTAGTTATGTTCATCTTTTCATTATTAATATTTTATACACTTATTCAAGTTTCAATTATTTTAAAATTATACATCTGCATTCCAGATGCTTAGTACAGAAGAGTTGTTTAGAGTTGCTTGTTAGTTGTTCGTGATATATCTGTTAAGAGGTCACTCAATTTAGACCAGTCATGAGGTTTGACCCTACCCCATTAATACGGCCACCCCATTGATATGGCCACGCTGTTAATATGGCCAAATTTTCATAGCCCGTTGGTGACTGTATTAACAGGGTTCCACTGTATTGTCTCGCTGAAATAAAAGAATGATTGGAGTATTAAACTGCTGGTGCATTTTTATAGCCTAACTTTCCTTTTGGTGAAGCTGTGGACAAAGTGGACATGAGGACTCTGATGATGACTGTGGTAGTGGTGTCTGTTGCCATTCTCTCAATCAAAGTAAGTTTAAACACTGTGTGTCCCACCTCATTAAGTAATGCTAGAAAGCAGCTTCCGTGTTCACATTAAAAGTGGAGGGAAACTTCAGATCTATAGTGTAACTTAAGCCTAATTTCCACTAGCGATGCAAGCACAAGTGCGAGCACAAATGCAAGCAATAGGGATGACCCAAGTGAAAACAAAATTTGATGCAAACACAAGTACAAGCTAAATCATCCGAACCTTCCAAACTATTTAGGTGCGAGGTAATCTGGATCCAGTGTTTTCATTGGCCAAACATAACCATGTGTGGTAAATATCCTTGTGCTTGTGTTATGCACGAGCGGTATTTCGTTTTCACCAGATGCAGGTCAAATGTAAGCATAAGTGCAAGCACAAGAAAAAGAGAAAAATTTTGATACTTGTGGGTGCACTTGTGCTTATGCCTGTGTCAAGGCCGTTTTCACAGTGAAATAAGAATTATTGTCTTTGTGCTTGTGTCACTAGTGACAACCAGACTTAAGGCTTATGCATTCAGAAGTAACATACATTTACGCTGTAATTGGAAACAATGGCCAGTCATCGGACGTTGTCTAGCCTGACTGGGGACTTGACTAGTCACATTTGATCATGTTGAAATAAACTTCAGTTTCCATGCTCTTGTTTACTCTCAGTGTGCACCTCACTATATATTTAAGGAACTGTTATCTAAAATGATATGAATAAGGACTGTTTGTTGACAAAGGTAGTAAATTTAATATGTGACAAAAAACAAACTTCAATGCACTTTCAAAATAATTAATATGCTGTATAAAATTTATCTTTCAGGCCTATTTCATTGGCTGCATTTGGTCATGCTACAAAATTCTGGTCAATTTCCGTGTGAAGCAGGCCACCAATGCATTCCTGTTTCATGTTCAATCAGATGAAAACGAGGTAAATGTTGTTCAATGTAATGAAGGGCGTATTCTCTTACTCTTTCACTATATGGTGATCTGTCCAGCAAAGATTTACTCACTCTAATACCTTCTTTCTTCAGACACAGAATCTGTTACCAAACTACGAAGATGCAGTGAAGGACACACCCAAGGAGTCACCTCCTCCCTATACCTCCAACTAATTTATCTTCTGTAACCTAGGCAACAGCCATGTTATGTTGTCAGCAATCCTAAACATTAGATGATTGTATTGCAGAGATATTTGTTTTTTGTTTTTTTTTCTTGTCTGTAGTATTAAACTTATTATAACTGGTTGTAGAGAACACTTAGAACAAAGGTAACTTTAAAAATCTTGATATTTGCAGTAGAGATCAGTTCTGGATTTCTGCAAAAAATTCTTAGATTAAGGTGGCTGAACACAGTTTTTGATACCTGTGTTTCATTCACCTTTTTCTCTGAAACCCTTGATCTCTCGGTCGCCAAAAATGGCAGCAAGCAAGTTAACAACACAAACTTTGGTTTTTTGATGGTTAAGCTGACATATGTGCCATTGCCATGGCAACACAAATAAAAATAAAAGGCCTTTATAATCGCTTTTGTTTATTTGTAGAAAATCTAGTCATTAGATTTTCTTTATAATTTGCATACAACAAGCTTGTAACGATTCTCACAAGTTAACACCACTTTGCTAATAATTTAACAGAGACATCTTTCATTATCCCTTGTTTAAGGTTTACTGGAATATCTAGAGTTTCCTTTGTTTAAGTTCAATTATTTTCAATACTCAGTTACTTATTTCCTGAAGTATTTTCGTGCCAAATTCTGTATAATTCTAATGGGTGGTTCTCGAGAAATAGGCGTATTTCCAAGAGTGCAAATTTTCATTCAATCGCAATTTTTTGACTTACTATGCATGCGCTGCATTTAACTGGGTTCTTTCGGTAACAAAGAAAAAGTTAAAAATTGCTGAGTTCTTTGCATCTTTACCTTTTCTAACATATATTTGTGATAAAAGACTAAAGCCATCAATACACTGCATTCAATTATAGAGAAAAATAACACAGATACTGCGGGTGTTGAGTAAATAAAATGATCGCTCAATTGATGGCATGTTTGTTTTTTGCAATCATTGTGCGTGCGCTGAATTGCATCAGCAAAAGCGCGTGCAAAAATTGTGTTCGGCCACCTTAAGAACTGATTATAGTGCAGAAAAAATCTCATACCTGATGCTTAAGGGAGGAGAATTTTCATGCTGATATTGGAGTTCGAAGTGTTTAAGTTCCAAGCTTCCAGTGGAAACATAGTAAGAAAATAGTTTTAGTTTTCTTTAGTTCTAGGCATAATGAGGCAGTAAAGAATTTTTTTTCCTTGAAATAGCAGAACACAAATTAATATTTACCTGTAAGAAAATTAGAGCAGTTTTACAACCAGAACTAAAATAACTTCACATATGGCTAATCACAGTGCACTCCAACAGCATGAGGAGCCAATTGACACAAACTCTCTGCCATGGTGATGTGCATGGGAAAAGTCACACAATGGCTGAGAAACATGTTTTTGTTGGTAGACATGTGTTGTATAAATATTCTGAACACCATCAATAGAAAATAGTTTTAAATTTGTGGCCTTTTGCACTTACACAAATTTATTCATTATTGTTTTTTTTTTTGGCAACTTTCAGGGAACTATTAAACTTTTAAGACTTAAAGATAATGGAGACTGAACCTGTGGCTGTGTTGTCATTAGGATAATAAGAACTTTTACTCTTAGCTTAAATAAATGGGGAAAGATGAACACTAGGGTTTCCAAAGTGCTCTGCAGACATTGCTGCCCTTAATTAGGGCAATGGCAGTGCATTTGTTTGATTTGCAGTTGTTCCCTATTCATAGAGATGTAGTAGCATTGTTTAGTTTAGAACACATATCTTCAGTATTTGATCAATAGATGTCTATACAAACATAGGAAGGGAAGAGTATGTGTGGCTAACCGATAGTGAAGCCAGTTAATCAAGTTGTAGCAAGGGACGCTTTAATTTAAAGACCATTAAAATGTAACAATAGTAGAGTTGTTCTCTGTGGTTTTTTTCTTTGAACTGGTGTACCACATGCTAAATACTGTTACTGGTATTTAAATGCAGCTTTCTGGAGTTGATATTAATTCTTTTTTACAATAACTGTCTAATTTCTCACGTGCTGATTGGCTCATTTTTATCATCAATAAGAGTACAGACGGATAAAATTTTAACTTATGCAAGCTGTCAAACTGCCAACTTTTTAAGCAATGAGATTTTATGGTCTTTTTTAAGGAGCTAATCAAAAAGCGAGGAAAGCTATTGACAACGTTCACATCACTTTGAATAAAATTCACTTATCATTGTTTACGGCAAGTTTACGGCATTTTCCCCCTCTTTTATCCCTGGCATTTGACCATTTTGGGGTCTTGTTATTGTAAAAAAACAAATTGACGTCAGTTTTTTATGCGTCTGTCCTCTTATTGATGATAAATTTCGTCATAACATTGTCAAAGTTTACCGAAGAACCACTTGCCTGCAGCTCATGGTTCCACGGCCACTTTGACAATGTTATGATGCAATTTATCATCAATAAGAGGACAGACGCATAAAAAGCTGACGTCAATTTGTTAAATTGAATAAAGGCATTGTGATATAAAAGTATGAGAATTTTTGGAATTTAGTTGAATAATTCTTGCAATATTGACTCTGCATTATCTATGAATCGTTTGGGTGCCATAATCCTCAAATTTCATCAGTATAATCGTTTATCAAGTGATAGTATCTAAAGTTTGCAATTTCTAAACAGCACAGAACTTCAATTTTCACAAAGTTTTTACTGTGTATGTGTGAAATGCACTTACAAACTATATTGTGACATGTTGCCCATGTTTCAAGTAGGAGGTATAACTAATCAAAAAGCGAGGAAAGCTATTGACAACGTCCGCATCACAAAAAGGGTTCATTTGCCTTGTTCTGTGGAGGCATGATTTTTTGGTGTATATTCGGATTTGTGTACAGAAGTGTTCTTGCACAAACAAATCCCTATGTCTTTGAGCGAGAGAAAACAAATATTACTTTTGAGAAACCTTATCATCTCTGTCTCTGTTCTCCCATCAGAGCAAACAATTTTTTATTTACTCCCATTAAGGCTACCTTCCTACACAGATAGAAGGCTAATTTAAGATGGCTCATGAAACAGTTTCCAGCACTTTCCAAGACTTAGATTTTGATTGGTCATTGTAACCACTATCAATTTAATTTATTGATGCTGCAATCATAGTAGCCCAATCATTGGTGAACACGTTCTTATAATTTTCGTGACATGATAGGTTACCACAGCAACAGTATGACCTGCTAAAAATACCCTTAATTATAGCTTCAGGGGCTAATAATTCAAAAACACGGTGAAATTTTTTTTATGTTATCAAATTTTGATTAGCAAGGAAAGATGCAATTTTTGGGCAAGTGGGTGTAATTTTTCTGCTTTGTGTTGAAAAGGTTGGGTGCTAGCTGATTGAGACTTTCGATCAATCAATCATCGATTGACCAATACCAATGGACTTATTTTATCAATAGACCATTTTCGATCTATCAAGCCAAATTGGAATATATCGAAATTGGCCTTTTTACGATAACTGGAGAAATTCTTGCACACTCATTGGCTAATTTTCGTTGTCAATTTAACAATTTGACGTCAGTTTTTGATGCGTCTGACCTCTTGTTGATAAAAAATTGCATCGTAACATTGTCAAAAAAGCTGTGGAACCACGAGCCCTAGGTGAGTGGTTCCGCAATAAAAATGACGCAAACATTGTCAATAGCTTTTCTCGCTTTTTGAAAGTCCCTAAAATCTCATTGGTTAAAAAGTTGACAGTTTGACAGCTGAAAATTGAACTTGAAAGCTTGCATAAATTAAAATTTTATCTGTCTGTACTCTTATTGATGATAAAAATGAGCCAATCAGGGCACAAGAAATTAGACAGTTATTGTTAAAAAGAGGGCAGATCATGAATTTATAATTTATGCGATGTGTCAAAGAGTGTGAGTGGACAATTTGACAATTTGTTATCGTAACAAACAAATTGAAGTCAGTTTTTCATGCGTCTGTCCTGTTATTGATAATGAATTTCATTATAACATTATCAAAGTAGTCCGCTGATCCCGGCTGAGCCATCACCTTGTGGATCCACAGCTACTTTGACAATGTTATGACGAAATTCATGATCAATAATAGGACAGATGCATGAAAAACTGATAGATTGCTTTCCTGATCATAGGTTTCCATCGATTGGACACCCCGCTCTGGGTCTCTCAGTAGCAGGAGGTTTTGCACCCCAATCCAGTTCATCCTGTCAAAGTTGGAAAAAAAACATAGACTTTCGACACTTTCTCTTCATTCTCACTCTTCATGAATGCTGTGGCCGCTCACTCTCGTTGTGATGGGTGCTAACCCAGGGGATACTCCCAGAAAAATTTGGTGGGGGTGTGCGGCCCGCTTCCCAAAACCCTTACCTTATTTGTGACCAAACTCTGCGATTTTTCCTACCCTATTTATGACCAGACCAAAAATTTGATACCCTATTTATGACCGTTGCATCTGACAACCCAGTTGAACTAAACACAATTTTTGAAGGGCTTTTGTTTATGGTCTTATCGATAATGATGAAAAAGTAGCTTCCACTACAAAACAGACCCAATTCAAGACTAGAGTACAAAACCATACCCTATTTAAGACCACAATGGCCAAATCGATACCCTGTTTATTACCAAAACGGCTGAAAAAACCATCCTATATAGCCCATATTAGGGAGTATCTGTCACCCGGCCTCCCAGCCGGGGGCTACTAGTGGTGTGCGTGGCCTTGTTTGAGACCTGGGACTGCTACCATATAAGGGTAAACATGGCGGACGACCTCATACTGTAGATTCACATGTACTTTGCACGGAGGAAGCTGGCGAATTACAGGCTATTATTGGGTTCAATCTTCGTAGGTGGAAGCGAGATAGAGATCAGAACTTGGGAATATGAGGTAACAAAACAATAACGTCCACCATCGGCTTCGATTTTCTGCTATGATTTGGTTTTTCTACTGTTACAAATTGAAGCGATGGGCTCCTGATCGTACTTTTTAATTGTAAGTCTCGACGAATTAATTTCAGCTTACCGACTTTTCATATTGCGAGCTCTGGATGCTTGTGTATAATTACGACAGTGTGGAGTGTTTTTGTTTTGTCTTGCAAGTGACTGGATAGAGTCTGGGTTTCATGTCTATCAAGTACAGAGCACAACCCAAAACAGACGAAAGTTTCGTCAGGTAGCTAGGGAAACTTGCGGAGAGTCTATGGAGCCACCAAATGACAATTTAATCATGTTTGGAGAGATCTCTGAATTGAAAGGTAAGAATTCCTCTTCTGACTATTGTTTAGATATTCTGAATCTCTTAGTACCTGGGGATGGACCATTATTTTTTGAGGGGAGGAGTGGGGAAGGGGGGGTGGGGTGGGGAAAATATTGCCAAAAATGAATTCCTGCACCGCAAAAACTGCTGAAAAAAATTTATGTAAGGGGAGCAATGGGAAAAGAATTAAGCAAGTGTTTTCTACTCTCTAGGTCCTGTGTTTGAATTTTTTTAAAAAAATTCTTGCACAAGCTATTGCTAACCAAAAAAAGTCATGCACAACCTGAAGGTGAGAACCAGCCCCCACTCCCTCAGAAAAAAAAAAAACTTTTGGTCCCTTATGGCTGCAGGTTTTCACTGTCATGCCATCAAGAATTAAAAAAAAAAAACCATTCAATAAATTAAGTCAGGAATGATAGATAATTGATATATAAACAACCTCTCCAAGATTTAGGTCTGTGCGGTTTTTCATTCGCACATTATTCAGAAAAGTGTTTCACCCAAATTTATAGAGTTTTGTTTGGAGAGACCATGCTGGTCACCCTTGTAGGGAGACCAACAAGGTGACTGTAAAGTAACAGTGAGAATTATCTGCCATGGAGTTTTGGTATTGAAATGGAAGGTTATTAGTCTTGAGCTCTGACACATTGAAATTAATATTTCTTCTAGTGCAAGAACTGTTCAGTTAGCAAAAACTTGAGCTATAACTCATCTTTTGACCTGCACAAGAGCCTTCACAAGCTGCCATCTTAATGTCATGCAGTGCATAAACTTGGAAATTCAAACATGCTCTACAACAAAATGAAGAACCCTCTCAAGTTCAAATGTTGCAAAATGTCAAGTTATTAGAGGGTCTTATGTCTAAGACCCTTAGAGTAACTTGTACCATACTTCATCCCATTTTAGATCCAGTTGTATGTGTAATTTGTGCTAAACAGGCCAAGATTGATGCTGTTGATTCAGCTAACAAGGAGTTCTTCCATTGGATCAACTTTCTTTTTGTCAAAGGTGACTACCAAGTAAGAACTGTGAGTCATTTAATTGATAGCAAAACTGTTTTGTTTTGTATTTTTATTCTGTATATAAGGGTAGCAAAAATAATACAAATTACAAGTTGTACTGACAGAAATGTCTAACTAGTTATGAATGTACTAAAAATTTAGTACCCAGATTGGTTGGAATTATTTTGAAAAATTTATGCAGACTTCCAATAATGTTTGGAATTCTACAGTGATTTAGAGGGTGTCATAAGTCTGAGACAAACTGCATGGTCTCCTGAAACTGTTCTCAACTGAGTGGTTTCTAAAATAAATTAAATGTGGGAAGTCCCATAAACATTATAGGTACTTAACCAAAATGCATTGCACTATAAAATAATAAATTTCTTCAACTAAATGATTCAAGTTATATCTTTAATCAAGTTGGAAGCAGAGATTCCAACCCTCCCAATTTGATCGGGAGACCCCTGATTTGATGTGTTGCCTCCCGCTCTCCTGATTCTTATCAAATTCTCCCGATTTATCATAAAATTGTGAAAACAAGGGAAAAAATGCTAATATTTTTGTGATGTATTACACTTTCTTCTCATATTGTCTCACCCAGTCTCTCACTGCATGTTGTGCAGACTCATCAGGCCAGCAGTCTTAATCCATTTAGCAGCTCCAAAATGGCAGACAAGCATGACCAAGACCCCTTAGAGACTGGCGTCTTTGGTGTTTGTGTTAGCACCTTCGTGCTGCAAGAGTCTCCCTATTTTCCTTCAAAAGGGGTTGGAATCTCTGTGGAAGCTAAGATTTACTCACACAGTCGGCTCCCTTCAAGGGGTAGTAACTGTTATTAGTAACTTGCAACAGACTCGAAAGTTTGTCACTCCAAATTAAAGTAACAGGGCACAGTACTTTCATGATCCTAGAAATTAAAGTGTTAATTAGTAATTAAGAACTGGTGTTATAATCATGTTACCTCCTTAGAGGCGTGGTTATGGAAGTCTGTTATTAACTGCAATGGAGCAGGAGCTTAGGCTCAAAAGGCTGAGACCAGTTAGAGTTGAGAGTGCTTTGAAAGCAGTGGAATTCTTTAAAGCTCAAGGCTACAGTCAAGTAGGGGAACCAATAGACTGTGTCTTTTCTGGTTCTGCCTTGTTTAAAACTTTACAAACAATGGAGAAATTCCCAAGAACTTAATTATCACAAGAAGAGTCTGTGTCCTTCCTGGGCTGGCCTGTTGTATGTGCAGAAGATGTAGCTGGTCTCACGCCTGTAACTTAACATCCCAAGACAAGTCATCAGTCATGTTCATGAGATATGGACATGGAATTTTGTCTGCTTAAGTTTGAAAATTCATGAAAAAGTTAACTTCTTTAGGGGCTGAGTTATGGGGAATGGATTGGGTGGCTAGCCACCACCCTTTTGGAGGACCAAAAAATAATAATTAAGTAAAATTGAAGAAGAGTGAGAATTGTGTAGCAGAAATAAAGACAAACACCTCAGACAGGTATCTCATTGTATTTCTACTTTGTGACATTACTAGTACTTCTGGTGTTTACATTCCAGTTCTTAAATTGCAACATTTTGGGGACATGCTCCATGGATTCTGCAACATCCTGAAAAATCTTGTATCTGCTCCTGTTCTTCCCTGAAGGCATGTTGGTATGACATGTGCCATTCAAGTGTACTTAACTGCTGCTCGTAACAGAAAGTGTATACAGTCAAAGCCCTATTAAGGTGGCTCAAAGCAGTTTCTAAGCACTCTATATCAGTTGATGCTGCAATCGTGGTTATGGATCAAAAAACTGTCCAATCTTTGGTGAACATGTTGGTGTCAATTCTGTAGCACGAGAAGTTACCAACAGTATGACCTGCTTAAGAACCCCCTTAATTTTAGCTTTAAGTGCTAGTAACTCAACGAGCTTGGTGACCCCATTTTTTTATTATCGAATTGAGTTAAGCATGATAAGATGCAACTTTTTACAGAGGTTAAAAAATTCTGTGGAGGGTTCAGAGCCATCTTAAATTTTAGAGAATTAAATGTCAATTTATTTTTTTACAAACATGTCTCAGGGCATGTGACTTCTGTAGTTCATAATTAAGATTACGTATCACTGTTTTCCTGATTCACTTGTCACAAAAATACTATTATCCTTTAAAAATCACATGCTTTACACTGAAGTTATTTTTTTTTTCCATCAGGTTAATTGCTTAGTGAACCTGGAATCACATCAGAACAATCATAATAATTGCATGTTTGGATATTTCTATCAGTTGTCACTTACAATTTCAGACTCTTTTCTGTCATTGCTTTTTAACACGGATAAAGACAACAAAAGCCCTCATCTGGATGACCAAAAGGTGGCCATGGCCACTTATTAGAGGTGGCCAGGCAATAGAGGTTTTATTGACAGTATTTTACTGACAATAATTTCGTGACTTTGATACCTGGCTGCCTAATAGGACTTCAACTGTACTATGATCCTGTCTCATATGGTGCCAGGCTCCACACCTGAGTGTACAAATTGACATATTTAATTTTTTAAGCTACTTTATTACTTTTCACTAACTTGACAATGATATGACAATATCTAAAGGTGGTGCATTTTTAATGTTTTATTCTTAAATATTTTTACATTAATCTTAATAAATAGCAGGTCTAAGAAAAGAACGTCAACTGTAAAGTTGAATTTGTTTACAGAGGTTTTCCCAAGAGTTGCAAGTGAAGGGGAATTTATTTTGGTTCTATCAAAATTGAATAACCAGGAGATTAACAAATCACCACTACTACCAACATCCACAATGTTGGGGAATTCCAAAATTCTTAAACTTTCAGTTTCATCTTTTTACAGTATGTCTCAGTTTGGAAATTCCTAACATGTTTTTTGCATGTTGGATAACAAATCACTTTTAGTCATAACTTTAAGAGTTGATGAGAGAGTCAAGGAATATTTGTCTGTTTATTGAAATAGAAATCTATTAACATATTGGGAATAATTCTATTAGCTTCAATTAATCTCTGCTGTGATTCAGAAAGTTCAATTAGGTTAAACTACAAACACCTCTGAAACTACAGTCTCCTTTCTTGGTTGCTCAGGAGAATCAATGCAGACAATGCCTGGAAATTATAGTTTTCGAAGGCAGGTTAATGTTTTTCACAAGGGAATAAAATCTTCATAGATTTACCTCCAAACAGGTGGCCTAGGAAAAAAAAAACAGATTCTGACTGAATTCAAGTCCAAGGCCCAGCTTTGCAAGTCTATCATTGAGTTGGGGTAATCTATCATTGAGTTGTTAAGCCATTGGGAACTAGGCAATTCCAAGTTGCTTTTTATACGTGAGAAGTGATATATATACCATGATGAATATATGGAATCAATCAAATAAATTTTGTAGTTAATTTTGATTTCAACTATATGTGGTTTGTTTTTTAAACTTACTTGACAAGTTTCTTTTTCTCTCAGTTTATCTGTAGTCAATAATAATTACTGAATAGGGATAAACTGGAAAAATGTTAACTAACCTGAAGAAAATGAACCACATATAGTCAAATAAACAATTAAGTGAGATACAAATTAACTACAACATATATATAATCAAAATGCAGTGAAAAGAAAAAAGCAGATCGAGATCTATGCAGGACATTTTACACAGAAGCAGTGGAAGAACGCCCAATTATTTTCAGGTTTTCTTTCATCCCCTGCAGTTTAGGGACTTATTGCTGTAATCATATACTTGTCATCTCAATAATTATTAAGTGTTTGGCAAGTGAAATGCATTTAAAGGTGGAACTGCTTTGGAAAATGGGGCCACGGTAATAACAAGGAAAGCTTAAAAAAAACTGTTGAAAGGTCAACCTTTTTCCTCATTCTGAAAGGAAACATAATTTCATCACAAACAAATAATCAGAAATCTGCTCTTTATTCTACTCTCCAACTACCTTCCCTCTCATGTAAACATTTTAAAATGTTTACACTAAGTACATATGTATACATAATGTACGTCAGTGAACTATTATGTTTTTATTATTAGTTCTACCACTTAAGGCTGGTTTTCACTAGCAACGGGGTCGGAGTCATAGTCAGAGTCATAAGAACGTTTATGACCTAGTGACAATCAAAAATCAGAGTTGTAAGCGGAGTCAAAAGATCGACGGAATCGAGTCAGAAAAATCGGAACGTTTCCATTTCTTCCGATTCTGTTTACGACTCCATCGTTTATGATCCAGTGAAAACTACATTGTCGGAGTCAGAAGCAGAAACGGAAGAACTAACCAATCTCAAGGCCCGGAAATGAACATTGTGATAGGTTTATTCTTCTGCTTCTACTTGCGACTCTGACAATCTATTTTTCACTGGATCGTAAGCAACGGAGTCGTAGGCGGATGCAGTGTTCTGCTTGACTCCATCAGTTTGATTTTCACTAGATCGTATCATTCTACAGTTCTGATTACGACTCCAACTATGACTCTGTCGTTAGTGAAAACCAGCCTTTACTCTTCATTAAAATGCGAGGTATTTATAAGTGAGAGTTTTTAATGAGCCCATCTGGTATTTTTTCAGTGTAATAAGCATTAGATATAATGGCGAGATATAAGGTTGTGAGAAATAATGATTAAGGTAATTTCCCAGTATTTCATTGCGCATCCTTACTGTGCATAATTTATGGCATCATTAGTGCGCGTTCATGCACATGCACATTGAAAACATGGTGGATTTGCCTTGATATTGAGTTCTGTCAGTTTAAAAATGGCTATAGCTCACTAATGAGCTCGGGCACCCCAAATTTTTTACCAGTCATTTTAATCAACTAATCATTAGCTTTGCGCGAGAAAAGACTGATCCGGTTTCTACGTTTGAAAATTGAATAAATAAGAAAAATTGCAGCTGCACTATAGTCTTTTCTATTTTGTAGTTTGATAGCCATGGCAAGCAATTTGGTTCCAATATTTTAACAAGGATTCAGCTGTCTGTCAAAATCAAACTTAAAAAGTTTATTTGTGTCTGACACAAGTATTGACTGTAGTTTGAGTCATGAGTCTGGGCTCACAAAGAGTTTACAATAACTTGGAATGTGTTCTTGTAATAAGCATTAAATAATGCTAATATGGGACATTTTCAATGCCTCACTGCTCCTTAACATGCATGGGCACCCCCTTTTTTATTTTATAGTTTAAGTTCTCATATGATAAATATTCATTGGACAAAGTTTGAACAAAAATCTATGTGCAGTTTTATTTTAGGGGAATGGACCATTTTTACAGTTGTCTGCTCAGTGACCTGGCCTTTGTATGGCATTGAGGTCAGAGTTGACCTTGTTTTGATACAGACCTCACTGCTTTTGTCATGTAAATGCACCTAGTTAGCATCAGAACAACTTGTTTTACACAACAAAAGCAGTGAGGTCTGTATCAAAACAAGGTCAACTCTAGCCTCGCTGCCATACAAAGGCCAGGTCACTGAGCAGACAACTGTAAAATGGTCTATTACCTTAAACCCTTGCATATTAAACACCAGGCTCAAATAACTGTTGAATTAAAATAAATGCCAGGCCCACTGGAGAAAGTTTAAAATAAATGCTAGGGGCATTTAATCAATAAAATGCCTAATCATACCTAAATCTATTGAAATTAACTTGATAACACAAGCACAACTTGTGATTTTACTACTAGAACAAGAACCAGTGATAAGGAATTCCCTCTGATCCATGACTAAGCCGATAGTTTGTCTCAACGTTGCTATGCAACTGCACAATGAAAGCTAACACCTGGATTACACAGAAAAATCAGAACTGGTTCTCGTTCTCCCAATACGGTGCTAATTACAGACAAAGAAAGCCCTATATAACTATTAAAAAAAATGTATTGGTCCCTTGTTCCAAATGTTTTCTAATCCTCTTAGTATTAAAAGATGTCTCGAAAACAATCTACATTGTCCTTCACTGATTGATCACAGATTTCTAACATAAATCTTACATTAATTGGTATTGATTGTTATCAATTATTGTTATTTCATTGACTGGTCAGTCTGAGGTGCAGTGTAGGCCCCTTGCTCAATATGTAGACCTATTTACATAGTAACTAATATACTGATGCAGAGTTAAATTACTAAACAGCTTCTGAACATGCTAAGATCTGGTTTTAACTCAAACCTCTCAAATTATGTACTGAAGAACATGCTATACCAATTCTCAACCACCTTGCATGGCAAACTAAATTAAAAAATTATTGGTCTAACAGTTAACCAAGAGGTATGGCCTCCTATAGAGGTCTTTTTTTCAGTATATACTTTTCTTTATCTTAAGATATCTCTGCTTCCTGTTTTCTACTCAAGACTGATCAACATTTTCTGTTACCAGTGACAATCCTGAGCATGCACCACAGAAAGACATAGTTAGAACTCTTTTAATATTAACCAAAAGAGAATTCTGGCCATGGCCATGTTCCCATACAGAGTGAATAGAAATTTGCAATAGTAGAAAAGGGAATCTCAGCTAAAAAAAAGAGATAGCATTTGTGCTGTGTAAAACTGTTTCTGACCAGAAATGTAACTTGTAACACTTGAACATTATGAAGTGTACAACCTTCAATTTTAATATTACATTTATCATTAAGACGTCAGTTCAATTAACACAGTAATAAGCGCTCTATCATTTTCACTTGTTAAACATACATAGAGCTTTCTGAAATGTAGAGATGAAAGACAGCTTCAAGGTTAATGTTTAACATGTTATATCCTCTATGATTCATCCACCTCCTCAATGGGAGGTTCACCTGGCTCCAACAAGTCTGCATTAAAGCCATCGTCTGTTTCAGCAGTACCCTGAGAAGTACTAAGCTGCCGCAACACAAGCTTCTTATAGACACCGTTATTGGCTAGTAAGTCCTCATGACTTCCACGCTCAACAATGTGACCCTTGTCAATCACCAAAACCTGTTAACAATAATGAAGGCACTAGTTAAAGGTTACATTGTGATGAAGAGGAGATAAGGAGTATTTTCTCCAAGTGGCTCATCACAGCATTATCCATTTCTTAACATCATTCATCATCAAAATTTATCATTCTAAACAGCTGCTTGAGTAGGGGTAAGAGCAGGCCCGCATAAAAAATGATTGTCCTCAAAACACACACCTGGTCAGCATTACGGACAGTAGACAGTCTGTGTGCTATAACAAGAACTGTTCTGTTCTTCATGGCACGGTCAATGGCCTCCTTCACATAATGTTCACTTTCTGCATCCAAAGCACTTGTTGCCTAGGAAGAATTAATGAAACGTAAGCATAAATCATCAAGATATACTTCTGATCTTCCTGAATAGACATCTTACTCCTCTGGAAGTGAAAACACTTGCCTTTTAATTGATTTTTTTCCCCTCGAGCATTTCATGATAATTTTCATTTCCATGCTCTATTGGTCTATGAGAATGTGGACCATGAAAATGTGGTGGATTTCGATTTGTTAAACAAGTGAAAACAGTCACTGCAACCTACAAAAAGAATTGATCTTGTCTGCATGTGCACAATGGAGGGGACTTAATTTTTACCCATAACTAGGGGATGTTATATGCTACTCAAATACATTGTCACTGTATTGATGTGTAGATGTAATGATTCCTTATACTAATTGATCAAAACAAAGTTATATGTTACCTCATCAAGCAAAAGAATGTCAGGGTTCATCAGAAGAGCACGTGCAATAGCCACACGTTTTTGACCTCCAGACAACTTCACACCTCGTTCACCAACTTGGGTTTTGTATCCTTCCTAAGTTTTCAGGCAATAGAATAGATGCTCATGATCTTAATCTGAGCTAACATCTTTTACACATAGCATAAAACACAATGATGTCTTGAACTGCTAGATGTTTTATAAAGTCTGCAAAGTAATATGCTACTGGCAGACAACGAATAGACTGATTAACTTTTTTTCGAACTGTACTGAGTTCATTTGTTTTTTGGGTTCACACAGTCAAGGACTGCTACGACCCAAACCAAAATCATGACATGATATCAATTTTAGCCATGGTATTCATCAAGTCAGCTTTGAAGACAGGACTCCACCCAAACACAGCCAATGTTCCTGACTGTGTCATTAGTAAAACAAAGGTCTCGCCCTAACTTCCCTGTGGGTTGACAAGTGAGTGCTACTGCACATATGTACAGAGACATGTTTATTTCTTACCTCAAATGCAGTGATGAAATTATGAGCATTTGCCTGTTTGGAAACGTCCTCTATCTAATGAAAGTGAAAATTTAATAACTAAAGGAATCTTATTTACCTGTACCATCTGCCACTTAATTTCTCAAGGGAGGGGGTGGGGAGAGGTGACCTTTTAGGGGTTAAAAAAAGAGGTTTGGGTATCTCTGGGTGTTCAACCTCACAAGGTCCATAGCAGGAGCGTTTGTGGTCCCTTACAAGGTATAATGAACAACTTGCATCACCAGCCGTAGAAATTTATGACAATGCCTTCATAAACTTTACAAGTAGAAGGTATTCAAAGCAACCATCTTTATCGCTTTTAAACTTAAGAGAGTGTCAGTTAATGTGTTTTTGTACAATAATTGGTACCTCTAAGGGTTGAAAAAAATTCAAGCCACACCTACAAAACAGGATCTTAGTACCTCTTAAAGGTTCTTTTCAAAATTTCCAATAAGCAGGTTCACTGGCCTGTTTACAATGGTTGAAAGACAAAATCTTAACACTTTGTTGAGGTGGCTCTGATGAAAACCCTCGCATGAATCATTTGAAAGATCATCAAATTTAAGACCTTCAAAGACTTTCTCAAGATCCTGAAAGATAACGTTTCAAAAACTGTTTCAAAATTCCTGACATGATAAGGATCTTCTGAAGAATGTTGCAAATTCTGATAGAAGATTCTGATAAAAATGTTGAAGAACTGTAGGATCAATCTTCAGACTCATAATTATTTTCAACAGCATCCTCAAAGATCTTTGCAAAACTCATTGAAAATTATAAGTGTTTTCACCAGATCCACAATCTGGAAATTAGGTATGATATTATGTAGAGACTGCAGCTGTTATCTATGTTTAATTAATGATACACTTGAAAAAAATAATCCATTCTGATTGCCTAAGAGCAGCGCAGTTCAAATGTAACACCAGTGTTAAAGTGTCACACCAGTAAAAAAATGTACCACAAGTGTAAATTACAATGATTTCTTAAGTTAGCATGAAGACACTTCAAGGCTAACAATATAATGGTCATCCGAGGTATATCAAAGGTGGTTGAAGTTCACTTGAAGCCAAAGATAATATTTGAAAATCAGACAAACCCAAAATAAATGAAGACCTTTAAATATCAGAGCTCTGAACATTTTTGGACACCTCTGAGGATCACCTGAACCCCTCCACAAGTTTCCAAAAGTCATCTGGAGATTATCCAAAGATCACCGAAGATCATCCCAAAATTGCTGAAGATTTCCAACATTTTTGGAAGATTTTGTGAATTTTTCCAGGAATTTTCAGGTACTGTGGCCCACCTATGCATAGCCAAAGACCTTAAATTGTATATTCTCATTGTAGTATTAACAAGTATAATCACATAATTATTCTTGTGTAATTTGGAATAAAAAAGCACTTTTAAATTTTTGAAACACTTCAAGTTGCATTCCCCCCAATGGGCTTTTATGATTTTGTTAGCAAAAAATATATATATTTACTTGTGCTTATTTATGACTAATTGCAGTTGAAATCATGAGATTATCCATTCAAGTTAAACCAGGAAATGTCAATAACACTTCAGACTGAGTGCCACTTTATTTCTCATTCAATCAATGCTACATGACTCACCTCTTCCTGTGTTGCTTCACGTCCATATGCAATGTTACCAGCAATTGTTGTGGCAAACAAAACTGGTTCCTGGCTTACAAGAGCAATCTTCCGCCTCATCCAGAATAGATCCAGTTCACCCAAGTTTGTTCCTCCTAAATGCCAAATCCCAAATAAAAGCCATCATCTCCCACAACTTGATTCAAAATTACCATGTGAAATTAACATTGATAGGTAGTTTAATTATTCTCAACACCTACCTACATGTATGAGTTTGTTGCAAAAATAGTAGAGAGAGAGGAATGAATCACTGCTGTGGAGTATGGACAGACTAAACAATTTATGATTATGCTAATGACCAGTAGCTTGTTTCATTTCATATCACACCTATAGAGATACTGCCTGACTTAGGATCATAGAATCTCTCCAGTAAGCTAATCACTGTAGATTTGCCTCCTCCAGAAGGTCCAACCAGTGCAACAGTCTCACCAGGTTTAAGTTTAAATGACAAACCCTAGGAAATGTAAAATTGATGATGCATCAACCCTAAGTTTTACAGGGCTTTGAGCTCTTCATATGACAAAAAATGTTTAATTACCAGTCTATTATACCTTCTACGAAATACAATACAAGGTTAACGTAGTAAATCCAAAAATGCTCTCAATTACTATCAATAATGTAGTGTTAAAAAATTGTAATACTTAAAAGCTAATGCATAGACCCCCCCTTTTTATTTTTTTTTTTTGTATTTGTATATTTTTTTTCGTGTTCTGTGTAGTTACTTAGCTGTCACATTTTCTTTTTCTTTTATGTATGAGAAAAGTTATTGAACATTGTAAAACTTCAACAGTGCATGTAAGTGTAATGTACGTGTGTTTTAGGTGTATTAATAAAGTGCTTCATTTAAAAAAAAAATACCTTCTACGAAAACCATAAAATCATGGCAGAATGCCTTAATCCCATTCAGACTTGGGGGGAGGAGGGGGTGTTATAATGTTTTAGTAAAAGACGGAACATCATCTGGGAAAAATTTGCATAACATGCCAGTGTTTTTTTTAACTTGTTATTTTCGTGGTAACTGGATTTTAACAGGCAATTTTTTTTAATATCAAATTTTCCTGTTTTTATTTACAAAATTTAACTTTCATTCATTTATTTGTACACTGGTAGGCTGTTTTAAAATGAAAGACGGTACATGATGAGGGCCCCATTAAGAGGGGAGGGGGGAGGTATGAGTATCCCAAATCCTGTTAACTTCTGGTCTGAAATTCAAGTTGCAAAAATTAATAATTTTCCTTCTCTATATCCTGTTTTATCTGATCCCAGTGTTGGAAACTAGCGCTCACCAGTGCGAGTGTGAAAATTGATCACTCCACCGTTTGGCCAGTACGATTTTCATATTTGGCAAATCATTTAAACTAAATATTAGTAACACACCTTGATATTTTTGAATTTGCCAAGAATATTTCTAAACGCAAACTTACCAGTGCTTACCAACATTTTTTACCCTTTGAGATGCCCAAATAATAATAATCTGGGTCTGCAGTAATTGGCTACTTAGCTGTTGCAATGTCCCTGCCAAACCTCTACATATTGATTGTAATGTTTTTTTCTTTTTTTTTTTGTATAATGAAGGCAAAGCTAATAAAGTAAAATAAATAATTTGCCAATGTAACGTTATACACAACTTAGTGTTCCATAAATAGACAAAATGGAATACAGCTTCCTCACAGTGAAAATTTAAGCCCCGTCTTGAAAATGGAGGTTTCGCTCTGAAAACGCATCAAATGTTTTCTGTCCACACCATGCCAGAAGAATTTAAAACCACAACAGTCACCCTTCATTTTGGATTTGGATTTAAGGAAAACTCGGCCAGGGAAATCACATGGTTTTTGTGACGCCATCATTAGCAAAAAATTCCATTTTCAAAAAGTTTTTGGTTCATATGAAAATGAAAAGTTGGCATTTTCAAATTCCTCCAGATTGAGGAGCATTTTCGATACACTCCATTTTCTTGACGGACTAGTGTGGACAGTTGGCTTGACTGTAGAAATAAAGCTCCTTTTCAGATTCCCTTGGCATATTGAGGACACTGCCTTAGGCCCCCGTCACTCTGAACACAAATCAAATGTTTTCTCTCCACAGTACGCCAGACAAATTTGAAACCACAGCTTTATTTCTATGGTTATGCCTACCATCCACACTAATCCGTCACAAAAACAAAGCTTTTCAAAAATGCTCTTCAAACTGGAGGAATTTGAAATCACCAGGTTTTCGTTTTGGTGAGGATGAAAAACATTTTAAAAACAGAGCTTTTCAAAAACAATGACATCATGACAATCATGTGATTTCCCTGACCTTCATTCAGCTGTTTTTCAGTTAACACTGTGGAAATGTGGAAATATTTCCAAGAAATGTCAAAAGTTGATGATTAAAACAAGAAATAAACACTGGAATTTTTTCACAATCCTAAGGAGAAGTCTCGTAAATGGACCAGAACAATAAGTCTCAACATGAAATGGGAAGCTGGGCGTCTGTGATTACTAGATACCAAAAATACCTATGGTTTGTGAATCATTCCAGAGATTTTTTGGGGGAGAAGGGAGGCATCTTTCTGGGCGAGTGAAAATTACACTGGGTGAGTGCAGTTTGAGAGTCACTCGCCCAAATGGCCAGTGCTGTCAAAATTTAGTTCCCAACACTGGCATCCTGTTAATTTTTTACCTAAACATCCTGTATCCAGAAAACCCCAAACAGGACCTCTATTATATAATCCTCTCAAGCTGTTTACTTCAAATGAAACAGTTTTGGGCATGCCATAAGGTGTATAGCCCAAAAGTTTCATTATCACTGCTTACATGTTATTTTTCTTCAAGTTTTAGAGAATGAATTCCACCCCCTCCCAGGTCTTAGAAAATCATGGTTACATTACAGACATATACCAGTAACACAACTGCTCCATTAACAGATTGTAAATAGTCCGTTCTTTACCTTGAGCACATCAGTATCTGGTCGCGATGGGTAGGCAAAACATACATCTTGAAATTGGATAGCTACCAGAAAAAGAAAAACTTAGTTAAATAATTATATATTTATTTAATCAAGCCTAACAAATCAGAATATTGAAATAGGATGAATTTTGAGAAGTTTGAATTGCAAAATATATTTACAGATAATAAAAGCCATGACATTATTTTTCCCTGTACCTGTATTTATATTAAGTTATGGCTCAATCAAAGTAGATGGTAGTAGTTTTTAATTATTGGTTTACAGGACTGTCAGTAAGGGCCGTAACCTGTATCACCTGTTACAGCTGAGTATGTTTGATGGACCCTTGATGTTATGGGTGAACTGGCCTGTAGTTGATACAATTCACCCATAAAGTAACAAGTTTGCTATGGGTGCCAAGATCAAGGCTACATGAGGTGAATTAAAACTTAACAACACCCCTGGGTTTAGATGTCATCAAAACTCTCTGTCCTTTTTTCATTTGATGGATGTAAGGTGGTATATTAAAAGTTTGGCATAGAAACATGTATAACAGTTAGAACTTACTTTGATTAACTGAGGGCAAAGTTAGTCCTCCTTCCATGTTAATGGATGGTAAGCGATCCATCAACTCAAACATACGCACTGATGCACCTACTGCCTAAATGAAGAAATATAGTTGACATGTACATGAAACTGAAAAGACCATAAGGAATTAAACCATGATTATCCAGAATGAATAGAACCTGTTACACCAGTCATGAAAGAAAGCAGTGTGCAGATAAGTGAGCATATACTAAATTAACCATCAACATTGATCGACTAACCTGCATAAAGTCACCATACAGAGACGAGAGGAAGGCAAAAGCCATGGCAACATTTAGAGTGTAGAGCATGAAAGCTTCAAAATGAGTATAAAGAAAATTTTATAAATTTGACTCAAAACATATTATTTTGTTTTAATATACACATAAAAGTACAAAACAAGTGACCCTACAGAATTCTAGCAAAGATGAAATTTCTCAGACCGATACAAATGAACACAATGTGTATGAGAGCTATCAAACATTTACATAATTATCTTAAAGGACCCTAGTCAGCCTCTGCCATTTTCAATGCCATCAAAATTTTTGATATTGCACGGTGAAGCAAAATCATATTGCTTTACTGTAAGTTGTGTACCTGAAAGTATGTTTAACTATATTTAGTAGTTTCACAGAGATTTCCTTTGTTTTGACATGCTCCAAAAAATATATAATAGCCAAACTCTTGCATGTAAACAAAAACAAAGGTGTGACCAACTAGGGCCCTTTAAGAGCCAACTTTTACAGTTACTTTCAGTAGGTGGCAAGACATACTACTGGAACCACATTTTCTATACTGACATTTACTCATTGAACATTTACTAATTTTCTTAGTCGATTTTTTTTCCTTATTATTAATCAGGCTCCACATGTTGAAATGTGTCCCAAAAAATGCTGAAGTTTGTCAGTAGCCTCTTCAATGCCTGTGCTGCCTCTATCTAGTGTCCACTATAATGTTGAAAGTTACTCTATGTCACTCTACCGTACTCAACTGTACTCTGCACTACTCAATTGTACTCTATGCTACTCTACTCTTATCTACTGTACTCTACTGTACTTTATTGTACTCTATGCTACTCTACTCTTATCTACTGTACTCTACTTTATTATATGGCTAGCTCCGTGAGCGGGTAAGATGAATCAAATCCTGCGCTGTGATTGGCTACCCGAGCGGGCAAGATGGAGCTAGCCGCCGTGTCCCGCAAGAAAAATTTCCGCAAAAGCCATATAATAAATCCTTTATTGACCAAGCTTGTTTGGTCAAGATGGCTGGATATTGGCCTTGTTCTTTTTTGGCAAGTTTATGGACCTCAACTCCGTCTCGGTCCATAAACACACAAAAAAAGAACTTGGCCAATATCCAGCCATCTTGACCTCACACTTGGTCAATAACCCATACGTAATGTACTCTACTGTACTCTATGCTACTCTGCTCTGCTCTACAATATGCTACACTTTGCTACTCTACTCTACTCTACTGTACTCTTAGAGTAGCCTGAGTATGATTCCCTTTTGGCAGACTAAGAATAAATGTCTTTGCATAGTTTAGACTCGCTTCTAATACCATAATCTTCAGTGCGTAGAGTAGAGTAGAGTAGAGTGGAGTAGAGTACTTAGCGAGGCGTAATGTGGCATGGCATGGTGTGGCATGGTGTGGCGTGGAGTAGAGCACTTAGAGTTGAGTAGAGTACAGTGTAGCATAACCTAGCTTAGGAAAGAGTTAAGAGTAGTGTAGTGTAGTGTGGCATAGCGTAGAGACTATTTCCTTTTGGCACGTTAAGACTAAAAGTCTTCCAGTAGAGTAGAGTAGATTCCAGTATACTAAAAGGACTCAAAGTCTTGCAATGTAACTGGACTTCTTTTTCACTTGCCCAATGCAAACTTTACTTGCCCCGGGCAATCATCAGATCTGGATATTTTCCTGCCCTGCCTTATGGAATATATTTGTTTGCTAACGTCACAGGTACATTCCTTGGGACAATCCAAGTCAAGATCGATGTCCAAGATCACTCAGATAATGGTTCATCAAAGGAACCAATGAAAACATGACCAGAGTGGATTCATCAGTTCCTTTGATGCACCATGAGCTGAGTGATCTTGATCTGGTTCACCCGAAAGGAATGCACCGCTAAACATTATTTTTTAATTAAATGTGATATTCATTACCTGTCAAAATACCAACATTCAATGCCCCCTGATTGACCAGACTACCACCATACCACAAGACCAACACAACTGCACCCTGAGATAGCAACAAACATTCAACAAATAAGATTATTACTTACTACCTGGACTGATAATGACCACCTTGCAGCAGCACTACAACCTTGATTAGCATAATGCTGGGACACTTAACAGTTTCTTCCCCCTTGTCCACTTTGCAATGATAAAAATTTGATTTCTCTTTTAGTTAAGTTAGCAAGTAAGTATTCTTGGAGTTTCAGTTTCTTGGAGACCTAATAGCATCTTTACATTATTGGTAACCAACACTAATCAAAGATGATAAACATATGCCAATGGAATTTTCTTTTCTTACGATCACATTAAATGTATATTCCTGAAAGATGACGACAACTTGAAAACATAATTGATGTCCCTGAAAGCTTAACAGCCAACTCAGGTAGCTAAACTGACTAGGCATACAAAGAGAGACCAGTTTCTCTGTAACAACTGTGTGACTCATTAATACATACCTGACCTATGATACCAATAACACCTTGAAACAAACCTGCATGTAAAATGGAGGAAAGAATTATTTGGTTACCAAAAACAATGTGATTAAATTGCATAACTCTCCCCCTTGGCAAAAAAAATTCTGATCAGGTCTAGCAAGTATGTTACTGTGTCAAAATCACTTATTGTTTTTGCTCACCCTTACTGTGCATACAATTCACATGCTAAGTTTTCAACCCACCTAAAATGTTCAAATGAATAGTGCTAAATATTTTGACAAAACCAGAAAACATTTTTGAGGTTGATATTTAAGAGCTTAGAAAAGGGGTCTGCAACAATAGAGGAACCTGCTCTAGAAATATTTCTAGGCAACACAATTACCCCCCATTTGGCATGAAATTTGTCCTTGGACATTAATTATAATTATCTGTTCCTCAAGGTGCAAAGTTTCCCTTGAGCTTTGCTCTTGGAAAACTCTACCCTTTGCAGAACAGATAACTTTATGCCAAGTGGACATAATTGTTTATATAAAACCCTCTGACTGATAATTGTCTCTAAAAGACATCAAAGAAGGCAGTTGGTAGGTAAAGCATGGAACAAAAGTGCATTAATCTAAAATGTTTTGAAACATAGCTACAAATTCTTGAAAATCAATACATGATACATTTGAAAATCAAGTGGGCTAAGAGCTTACCGGGCATGGGGGGAGTTTTTCCTATAATGACCTCTATGGGGAGGCTCTGCCAAAGAGGGGTACCTTTTTTTGAGTTTCAGGTATTTAAGGACATGGATTTTACAAGCTTAGGTATGTGAAAGGGTAGGGAGATCTTTTATTTAGTCATTTTAAAGAGCTTTTAATTAAAATATTTCGAACAGACACATGTTGTGTCATTTCATTTATTAGACAATGAGAAAATGGCAAGAAGGCTTCCTTTTTGGGTGACTCATTCATAACACAGGTCAATTATGAAAGCATGTAAGAAAGTGTGTGAAAGGAGTACCTTATTTATTGAAAGGTATACAAAATGCGGGACTCGGAAAAAACTTGAAAGTAGCTCTAAAATTTTGCTTACCCTGGGCAAGTCTTAGTTTGCTCTTTTAATGACTTAGTTGGCAGATGACTTGCTTGATCTCTTGCCCACCAGACAAGTGAGAATGAAAAGTTACTTACCCAGAAGGAGAATATACTTGTCCTGGATGACTGGATGGCACTTTTTTCACACCCTGAAAAGTGGTACCTCTCAAAATGGCATACAGAAGGGTAAGGGGTTGGACCTCGGGGCAGAGCCTGCCTGCATAAAACTGTCTAGAGTACCACTGCCCCACCTGGCGGGGAAGTTTGCTTTGTTATTAGGTGTAATTATTAATAACAGGTTTCTGTACCTGAAGCAAGGGCAAGTTTAGCTCCAACATTGTAACTCTTGTCAATGTCTGCTTTATAATTATCCATGGCTTTTCGTTCCTGAGAGAATGATCGAACAGTTCGTATGTTGCCAATTGATTCCTCCGCAGTTGTTGATGCAGCTGCTAGCTCATCTTGAAATTTCTTTCGCAACCCCTGCACAAACCGCCCTACATTTTCAAGAGGCAAATATCAATGCATTAGTTTAATTACTTTGGTTTTGTGCATCTAGGTGGCTTGGAATAAAAGTGACAAACACAAACAAAAGAACAAATTGAATGCAAAGGATAACATCCAAAGGAGTCCATCCAGATTTGACAAAATTTCCATATATTATTGCATAAACTAGTGGTTATTCTTTTTTGCATAAGAGCTGGTATGTAACCAAGGAGTTGGTGAAAAATAGACAGTGTTGGGTTGAGAACAAGATGGTTTTGTAATTGTACCTACTGGTGTGATGAGAGGAAATGATGATGATTCTTTTTTATTTCCTTAAGTAGTCTATGGAACAGGTAAGTGTGCAAAGAAAAAGAGAAACCACTGTACAAACCATATTGCTGAGCTCCGATTCCCACAATAGGCACTACAGAAATAAGAACTCCCGTCAGCTTGGGACTGAGAGTGAACATAAACACCAGTGAACCAATGATCTGAATTATGTATCGCAGCAACATGGACACATTCACCTAGAGTACAAAAATTAACCAATATGTTATAGCAAAATAAAACCTTATACTTAGCTTTCAAAGGCTTTAGTTAGTGTTAAGGACACTAGACAAAGGTCAATTTTGATTAGTTAATAATTGTCTCTTTATCTTAGTTACAATGTTTACTTCTTTTTTATTGGTTTTGTAATCGGACCTTTAAACATCACCGCGTGCATATAAAAGCTGAGTTAGCGTCCCTTTAAAGTAGTTTTTCTTTCCATCTCGCGTGGTCTTGTCAACCTTGAACTCTTGATGTTTTTTGATTTCCTAACCCTTGGCTCAAGCAGGACCGATATGTGCATACCTTTGTCATTTTGATTAGGTTACGTTTTTTATAGCTATGGGCGAAGGAATACAAAGGAACATTTGTACAATGTTGATTGATTTATAATTGTCTAAATTAGAAAGTGTTCTGAACGTTACTAGAGTGAACGCCCACCTTTTAGGCTCGAAAGCATTGAGCTGTTAATTAGTTCCTTTTGTTGTTTACTTCTGTGATCGAATCTTATTTAGTATCTTAGCGTAGTATTTACGCTGGTTATTTTTTGATGTATTGTTATTCAATTTCGTTATGTTATCAATTCCAAGTCGTTAGTTTGTCTCGTGTAAGTTTTGACTATTTGTAACGCAACTTTTCTGCTAAATTGAAAGAAATTCGTTACATATTGTTATTTCAGTTTACGATCGTGTATGTTGATGTAATAAATCGCCGATAACTGTCATCTTTGGTTTTCCGTGGTTTACTTGTCTACCCTTGAAGACGACCTGTAAAGTAATCCCACCCACTAGTTTGTCGCGACACGCCTAGAGCTTGTTTTGTTTCATCTCGTTTTGGAATTTGCCAGTCGCTGCAGATGTTACAGTTAGTATTGGAATAAGAACGTTCTCTGATTAAAAATATATTAAAAACATAAGCTTTCGGCTATCAGTCTATAGCCTTTAACGAATGAAAAATGTGGTGCGCAAGCGAAAATATATACGAATGGGGTGCGAAAAATTGAGAATAAAAACAAGCGTGAAAAAAGCAAGAAGATAAAAATGTAAATGAGGCCTGATTACAATAAAATAGAGTATTGCCTAGGCAACGGTTTTAAGTTGTTATCCGCGTTGACAATTTTTGCTGTGTGCCAAGATTCTAGTGTTTTTCGAACGCAGTAATTGCCTTTGTCAATGACACAAACATTGTCGAAAT
This sequence comes from Orbicella faveolata, assembly GCF_042242905.1. Lineage (NCBI taxonomy): Eukaryota > Metazoa > Cnidaria > Anthozoa > Scleractinia > Merulinidae > Orbicella > Orbicella faveolata. The sequence goes on from NW_028301577.1 coordinate 935,068, forward strand.
CAATGGAGTGATTGTTTTGCCACGCATGGTTGGCAACATTAGAGCCATTTGAATAGTTCTTCAAGTTTCGTTGATGTTCCTTTTTTCGGGTTTGGAAGCATCTTCCGGTTTCTCCTATGTAATTCCAAGGGCAGTCTTTACATGGAATTTTGTAAACAACATTACATTGAAAATCTGAGGGTTGTCTGAACTTTGGGGACGGGAATTCTTGTTGAAGGGTTTTAAGTGGTTTGTTGACAACTCGGATATCATTTTTGCGGAGTAATCTTGTGAGGGACTTGGTTAGGCCGCTGATGTAAGGGAGACATGCAAAACCCTGGTACGTATTAGATGGATCAGCCCATTTGAAGAACATAGAAACCAGTTCTTCTGGTGGAGGAACTGAAGATGGGGGTGGCTTCTTATTGAGGATGTTAGAAATAACAGCCGGTGGGTAACCATTAGCTTCTAACGCGGCCCTAACATGATTGGTTTCACATGTTTTTCCTTCAAAGCTGCTAGGGAGGTTGGATGCCCTGAACAGGAGGGTCGAGGCCATGCTGATTTTGTGTTCTTTTGCATGATGGGAAGAGAAATCCAAATAACGGTCAGTATGGGTTGGCTTCCGAAATATATCAATAAAGGCAACTCCATTTCTTCTGGAAACCAAGGTGTCTAAGAAGGCAATTTGACCGTTGTTTTCAAGTTCGATTGTGAAAGAAATTTTGGGATCACAGGCGTTAAGAGTATCATGGAAGGAAGAAACGGCGTCTTTCTTGATAATCACAAAGCTGTCGTCAACATATCATTTCCAAACCCTTGGTGGGACTGGTGAGGTACTGATAGCTAAATCCTCGATCGAGGTTAGCAACAATTGTTGCTAACCTCTGTATGGAAGTGATTGGGCATCCAACCTCCCTAGTAGCTTTGAAGGAAAAACATGTGAAACCAATCATGTTAGGGCCGCGTTAGAAGCTAATGGTTACCCACCGGCTGTTATTTCTAACATCCTCAATAAGAAGCCACCCCCATCTTCAGTTCCTCCACCAGAAGAACTGGTTTCTATGTTCTTCAAATGGGCTGATCCATCTAATACGTACCAGGGTTTTGCATGTCTCCCTTACATCAGCGGCCTAACCAAGTCCCTCACAAGATTACTCCGCAAAAATGATATCCGAGTTGTCAACAAACCACTTAAAACCCTTCAACAAGAATTCCCGTCACCAAAGTTCAGACAACCCTCAGATTTTCAATGTAATGTTGTTTACAAAATTCCATGTAAAGACTGCCCTTGGAATTACATAGGAGAAACCGGAAGATGCTTCCAAACCCAAAAAAAGGAACATCAACGAAACCTGAAGAACTATTCAAATGGCTCTAATGTTGCCAACCATGCGTGGCAAAACAATCACTCCATTGATTTCGACAATGCTTGTGTCATTGACAAAGGCAATTACCGCGTTCGAAAAACACTAGAATCTTGGCACACAGCAAAAACTGTCGACGTGGATAACAACTTAAAACCGTTGCCTAGGCAATACTCTATTTTATTGTAATCAGGCCTCATTTACATTTTTATCTTCTTGCTTTTTTCACGCTTGTTTTTATTCTCAATTTTTCGCACCCCATTCGTATATATTTTCGCTTGCGCGCCACATTTTTCATTCATTAAAGGCTATAGACTGATAGCCGAAAGCTTATGTTTTTAATATATTTTTAACCAGAGAACGTTCTTATTCCAATATGTCTTATCCTGGTTACAGTTCTATTTTTACTCGTTACAGTTAGTGAACTATTGCAGCCATAATTCATGCTCCTTTTTAGTTTTGTACACTATAATTATAACAAACTGTTAAGAGATTACTCTCCATGGTACCATGGTAGTTTAGCATAATGAAAGGGTAGTGACTTAAATGCAAAGGCAAAAATATCAAATAAATTCCCCCAACCAAGTGGTATATTTTAAAGAAACTTACTGTTAATGCATTTTGAATAACTTGTGTATCTGATGACAGCCTGTTGATAAGCTCTCCAGTTCTAACAAGGGCAAGCAACAAGCAAACAACATTAAATTAAAAATATGCTGTTTCATCTAAATAAAGTGCGTAATTATGTTTTTTTTCAACTTCCTTTTAGTACATCACATTTTTTTAGGCAGTTTTACGATTACAAACAGCTGACACATGAATGCAAATCTGAGGTCATAGAAACTTCAAACACAATAAATTCTCTAGCCTGCTTGCAGATTAGAGAAGCAGGGTTTGTAGGTGGAGAAAACATAAATGTGCAAGAATGTCCTGGTCTTTTGAATACTGCCAGTCAAACCTCCTGCTGATTAATGCTGTCTGTAAGACATTTGCCAATCAGCACAGAATGGCAGAGGTTCATTAACATTTTCAGCAGGAGGGAAACTGGTTTCCATCGGCAGGCAAAATGTTTTGAACTAAACTTCTCAATAAGAAAAACTTTCCTGTAGAGATGGTCAAACCAGGTGGCAATTAAAATGACCATCACAGCCCATCAATTTGCCTGGTACCTGGCCCTTAATGAAACCCCTGGGACATTAGGGACAAAACCTTGTCTCCATTTTTCAGGAACTTACAGTGATTTTAATGAGACCCAGTCTCTGGAGTCATTGTGACACGCTTCTAGCAGTCAATGTCAGTGGAACTTTTCGAGAAAACAGAAACATCCCAAAAATATAATGCAACCAAAAACATCGTTTTTGAAAAAATCTTCACCAATCATCATTTTGCCTTGATATTTGAGAGATATTCAAACCCTGAGAAATACTTTGCTAGTTCTCCATCTCTTCACCCCCTTCCACATAGAAACTTGGTTGAGCTTATATGTACATGCAGGCTCTTCCTGAGGATTGACAGTTATTTCAATCTTAGCCCAAGGAATTTCACAGTTAATATTTAACAACACTAATAGAGGCTGTTCATCTATGGCTACTCAACAATGTAACATTACACAATACTGCCACATCATTTGCTGCATTTTCTAACAAAGGCTGGGTCTTACCGGTTATTGTCAAAAAATGCCACTTCTTGTCGCATGATGGCATTAAACAGCTGGATAAGAGAAAAATAGCTTTATGATCAACAATCTTCATTTGTATGATTGAAACAGGTACTGCCTGAGAGTTTAGTTCCAACAGTTCACAGCAGTATACTGCTGTTATGGATATAATATAATAATAATAATATAATATAATATAATAATTATATTCAGTGTGTTATTGACCCTCTTCTCATTACAATGTTTTAAATTTTAAAGTCTTGGATTCATGGAACTGTTTACAGTAATGATTTGGTTAATTTGACAAGTTTTTTGGTTGCGATATACAGCAAGAAAGAAACTGGGAATTTATGATGAACGTACGATGTTACATCGGTAATGGTAAGATAACTTAATAGTAAGCCATAAAATGTTTGACTGAACAAACTACAGTAATCTGACACGTCTCCAGATTAATGTAGATACCATCTTATTTTGTAACAGGCACACATGTATAACTCCCTCACTCACCAATCACATAACCCCTCCAACCCCCAAGAGGAATTTTTGCTCAAAAATACTCAAGTTAAGAGAACTTTTTGCATTTTATATGAGTCATAAGTTTACCCTTTTTACACAACACAACACAACAACACTACTTCACCGAAAATTGAAAGAAAGAGAAAAAAACCTGACACGTTGAATGTCTGATTTAATTAAATTGCACTTCAACTTGGTGCCACGCAGTCTTCAAAGAACATCTGAACAGTTTTCATACTTTTTACCTTTAAGAATATCGGACTGAAAAGAATGTTATAAAGTGCCCATCAAATGAAAATATTAAACTGCTACTGCAGAGACGTAAAGGCTGTCCAGAAATGAAAGCTTCTTTTTTGTTTAATATCCTGGGAACAATAGCCGATAACTTGTCAGCTCTAATTGAATTTACTCCAATATAAAAAAAAACAAAAGTGTTAAGTTACCATGATTTCTAATGGTTAGCAAACATCTTGTGGGAACAAGTGGTGATGATTCGTCAGCTCTAATTGAATTCACTCCTTTGTGAAAAACAAGAGTGTCAAATTACCCTTTGTAACTAAAAAAAACTCTCATTATATTTGCATGCAACAAGAACAAAACAATCGTTACCTGCACTTACTATTGTAAACGCTAGAACTGTTTCAAAACTAAATAGTCTCGTCTTTTCTAAAACATGTCCTAAGAACTAGAAGTGACGATTCGTGACCTCTAATTGAATTTACTCTTTGTGAAAAACAAAAGTATCATGTTACCTTTGTAACTAAAAATAAAAATATCTCGTGGCATTTGCATACTACTAACTCATGAACTGTTTCAAAACTCAGGCTCATCTTGGTCATAACTAGCCACCAATTACACTGAACATTATGCACTCTAAAACAATCCAATGTATGTATGTAACTGTCATACTCTGCTCCAAACTGGACTAAAAATCACAAACTGGCAACATACATGTCAGTCTGCTTTATTTTTCAATTACCAAAGTCCTTGTGTTTAATACAATAAAATGCCCCAGACTTCATATACCTCAAAATTTCCTTTTTCTTCAACTACAATTCATGTTGGTTATTAATGTGAATAAGCGAAAACCCTGATAACATTGAAGAGAAAAGTTTAGTTTCATTAAAACGTATCTTCTCATTCCAGCAGTAAACAAGAACCATTATAATTGTAAAATTGTCACAGAATAATATCTTTTTGTTCTCTAGATGAAATTAATCGTAGTCTCTTCGCTTTTGACATCAAAACTTATCAATGGATGCTGAAGTTAATGACACGCCCAGAACACTCTTTATGAACTCTGCAGTAATATTTAGGTTTCAATACAACACACAAACGATTTAAACCTGGTCACAACCTCTTCACATTCCCAGTAGTGCAATCCGCCCCCTAAAATACAATTGATCCTATCATAGAAACCACATTAACTTGTTTCACACCTTACACCTAGTAGTAGAGCAGCTGAGACTCAATTAAAAAGCTTATCTAATAGGAAAAGCTCACCTTCATCGCATGCTCGTAGTTATATGCCAGACACTATGTTTCTTTGACTGATTATCCAGTTGCAAATGATTATCAAACCTGCCCACAAAATCCTCAGCCTAACCCACAGAAAATGTTGAAGTAAACCCAATATATGAATACTTCCTCCTCTTTTAAAGAAGAATAAATATGGCCGTTCTGAACTGTATCGGGATCAAATCTTCTCACATACCATTTACCTTCACATCAAGAAATTTGATTGGCTGTTTACAGTAGATCCAATCTGATTGGTGTGACATAAATACATCTCTCACTCACTCACTCACTCACTCACTCATCCATTGACCCATCCATAACATAACCCGACGTGCCAACTAAGAGGTATGTTTTTTTGCAAAAAAATAACTCAAAAATTGAAAAAAAAGAAATCAAACTGGTTTACAAAATTCCAAACAAAATTGAAAACAACATATAATTTGCACATATGTTAATTACATGTAATATGCATTTTGTGACAGTCGAGGTGGCACATGAACATGGCCAGCAGGCATTCTTTACTTGCTGTTACAGCAGTGCATTGCACAGCCAAAATAATAATAATAATAATCAAATTTATATAGCGCTAATTATATAAAATATTCATAAGCGCTTTACATTTTAAAATATAAAACACTGTCTTACCAGCATCACCTCTTATACATACATGTATATGACTTGTGTGGTTAATAATCGAACCTATTTCATTTTAAGTGCTTTCTATTAGGGTCTAATGAAGCATTAGAAATGCCCACATTAGTCTTCTTTAGGAATTAAATTCAAATTTTCTGACAAGGATCCCTGACCTTCTCATATTGGAGTCCCCTCTCCCCACCCTCCCCCCCCCCCCCCGGGGTTCCAAATGTCTAACAGGAAGTGAAGGAGTGATGGCATGAAATCATCCCACCACTACAACTTGGAAAACATATTAAATATTTTACAAGTTAAAAACCAACCATAACTGCAAACCACAACTACTTACCTGCTTTCTAATCCTAGCCACAAGCCGCTGTCCAGAAAGAGTAAAGAGCCATGCCCTTAACAGTGCTGCTAATGCACCTCCAAGGTAGACAAGGGCAAGGATCGCAATTGTCTCATTAAGATGCTCTTAAAAAAAGAAAAATGTTTCAGCCATATTTATGAATACTGCTGAGAGTTTCATTTTGGGGGTGAAATGAAATGCCATGTACTGATCATCTGATAAACGCATGCATTAACTGCAAATTTTCACGTTAAAGTGCAAATATAGCAAACAAATCAATACCGCTTAGGCTATCCTCCAACTAGAGGATTTGAAGGACATTAGCAGGCATTAGCCTTCTGTCGGAGCAAAGAAAAGGTACATAACATGTACAAGTGGCTTCATTTTGCTTCTGTATCTAATGATCAACAGTGCAATTATATTCTAACTTGTGCTTTCAAAATTTGATACATTTCTTTGTAACAATGAGTCATTTTCTGACACTGATGGGCTTAATTGAAGTGAGAAAAACAATAACACACTGTACTTTTGTAACATTGGATATTAAGAAGAAACCATTTTGCCACTAAAATATGTAAACATATAGACGTCTGAATACAGTAAAATTCCAAAAATAACAACCATAGAGTAGTGACCTCCCTCCAGAAGTAGCGAGATTGACAACCACCTCTGACCCATACCACTATAAATAAACTACGGATGACCTCCCTTTAATCACTATAGCCACCCCTCTATTCAGTCAAATATCAAATACTTTTCTATGGCTAAAATGTCTATATCACTTACTCATGCCTTTTTCCATTGAAGCTTGGATCACTTTCCCAAAAAAATAGGGAGCAGCAATTTGAGCTCCACTTGAGGCCAGAAGAGCTAAGGATGCCACAGATATAACCAAAAGCTCCTGAGATTTGACAAAGGAATCAAATTTTAGTAAAAAAAAAAAAAAAAGAGCAGCTAGTCAAGGAGATTCACTCTAGTTCAACTACAGGAAGTAAAAATGAATTTCAATCTATCAATGGGTCAATAATAACACAGCATATAAGTGCCCTTCAGAAAAAAATAATGACTCAGATGCTCAATAGTACATAAATAAGGAAAACCAAGACAATACAATGTAGCTCAAATGCCACAAACTGTGCCTACTCACCACAGTTTAATTCATAACCATGTAATTTATTATAGGTGACATTTAAAGTGAGAACAGGAGGATACTGAAATAAAATTATAATGTTAGGGATGTTGATTTACAGACATCACTTTGCAGTGTCAAACAAAGGCAAAATCAGACCTCTGAATTCAGGCTTAATTACTACCTACTTCACAAAATAGAAATCTTCCAGGGCTCATCTGTACAGTGTAATGTAATTGTTATTTAAGAAATAGAAAACTTGTACCGGGTTTCTATCAAGTTTTAGTATAAATCTGCTAGCGTTCTATTATTAATGCCGTTCTCTGATTGGCTACGCTACTTGCTTTCTATTCTGTTATAGATAGTGAGTAGTGTAGCAGCGTGCACTGGGGGCCGCTCCTTTGTGTTTTCGAAGTGTCTTTGAAGAGGACTTAGATTAAGTTTTGAACTACTGGTAGATTTATAATAAAACAATTAGATTATTCGCTCTCGATTTCTATGTGCAATAGTTGACTTGTGCTGCACCCTCGTCGACTATCACGCGATAGAAATCTTGAGCACATAATCTAACAAATAGAAGCACAAGTGGAAGTTTAGGAGAACAAGAAATGTTGTGGGAACACAAGCCAACAGGCGAGTATTTCCACACCTTTTTCAAGTTCTCCCAAACTTCCACACGTGTTTCCATTAAGGAATTAAATTATGAGCTCAAGATTTTTATTGCGGGATAGTTGACAAGGGCACAGCCCCAGTCAACTACCACGCATAGAAATCGAGAGCGAATAATGAAGTTGTTTTAGTATAAATCTACTAGTTGCTCAAAACTTCATCTAAATCCTCTTCACAGATACTTTACAAATGCCAAGAAGCAGCCTTCATTTTGTTAACAAGGACACACTGCTACACTACTCACTATCTACCACAGAATAGATAGTGATTGGGGTAGCCAATCAGAGAATGGCATTTGTGATAGATCGATAGTAGATTTACACAAAAACTCGACAGAAACAGAGAACATGTTTTCTATTTCTTTTCGAAAATTCCATGATAAAAAAAGAGACCAAGTTGATTACTTTGATCATCAAAATGTAAATAATGTTTGCTCACACCATCATTACATCAACAGCTTGAGCTAGTTCTGTATTTCTAGCGAGTTACAGAAACAAGATTTTAAACCAATCAGCGTGCATATCAATTTTCATTAGTCTATTTTTTAATGATCAATAAAATATTTGCTCTCCACTGAAGTAAATCTTCCAAATGAAGGGAGTAAAAAAACAGCAGAACTTACTGGTTTGGCTAGAGTCATCAACCTCCTCAAATTCACCTTTCGCTTCTTGTTGGAATCAGCATCATTAGGAGTGTGAAGAATCCGTAGCACTTTCAATCTTCTCATGGCAACAAAGCTACTCAGTGAAAACACAGACTCCAGCAATGAAAATACAAGAGAGCTTATCACCAGAGCGTAATAGGTTGGGTGGAGTTTATGCTCCTTCTCTGATCTTACTTTGTAGATAAGAACACCTTTAGTAGTGCTATAAGCCAGAGACCCAACACTCAGAAATATTACAAGGAAGTGACAAGAACATTTCCTGGATGCCAGTCCTTTGTCATATGGATGGTCAATTTGCTTCATTGACAAATGTTCAAGCCAGGGATAAACAAAAAAGAGAATGCTGGATTTCACAAATGCTATTGCTGCTAAGTCAAACACAGAGTCTCTTATTTTGAAATGCTTAACACTGCCCTCCATATAGTTGTTGTCTCCACCACAAAGCCAGAGTGATAGAGAAGATACCAAGTCAAACAGTAACACCACCTGGACAACAGTTGTAAAGCGATGTGTAGGAAGAGAATAATATCCTCTCCTAACTTCACCTTCTTCTCCACTGGAATTGGTAGTAAAAAGAGATGAGTCCACAGAATCTGGAAGTTTACTTCCACTCTCTCCATGCTCCATTTTTCTTTTATTGTACAAACTGATTTTTAACACATCTGAAAATCCAAATTAATAACATATGGGTAAGCAGAATGCATGCTTTTATTAGAACCATTTTTTAGCATTGAGAGTAACCTGTAACTGCTTTGCTCTTGCCTTAAATTATTATGTTTTGTAACTGGTTTAAAAACTTGTGCCACCTGCTTGATCAAGGATTAGATGTGGCTTGGTAACATGCTGCAGGTTTACACCAGCTCATCAGCACGGCATTGTGCACATTCAAATTACAGCCAAAATGACAAATTGTTCCATGGTCAAGCATTCCAAGTCAGATCATTCCACAGTACAGTCATATTGATCCACTTATAAAAAGCCAAAAAAACATTCCTACTCAATGAAAATGTAATGAAAACCATCCAGTTTGATGTTTATTTGAAGGAGCTAGTAAATAAAAATGCACTACCTTTTACCTTGACGGTATTTTGAACTTATGTCATCATGTGATTGTCCCAGTTTGAAAGTATACTAGCAAAATGCTATTTTCCCTATGGAAACTGCACCTTATTCAACCCGCCCAGTGTACTTGCTCCACAGCATACTTGTTTGTATTGTTTTGCAACATAAGTAGAATTTATTGAAAATAATTGCACACACAAGAACAAACTTCAGGTTCAGAGTCTAGTACATGTGTGACCTGGGTAGATTATTTCACTCTTGTCTATTGATCCTGAAAACAGTGTACCATGATTCTGATCAATCAATGATGTGAGCATTTCTCGGAACTAATGGTACATTTTACTCTCACTCTTAGAGCAATTCTATTGACTATTTTAAGGATCTTTTATGTAACTTTTTTATAGGTGGAATAAACGGACTATTAAATATTGTGGAATGATCCGATTTTTTTTGCAGAATGATCTGACTACATGTATGCTGTGGAGCAATTTGACCACGAAACAATCTGTCTGGATATCATATTTTCAGTACAACTAGTTAACAGAATTGCCGATGGCAGCCAAATCCTATCATCATTTGATATATTTCTTTCTTTCTTTTCATTGACCAAGAGCCCTCCATGTGACCTGCAAATAACTGCCTTCAAATAATGGACCGCTCATGTGTAGTACCATCTACAGTGTGAATGTGCTTTGCTGCAAATAATATTCTGCTCATGCATAGTATTATTATTGTAGCAATGCTCTCGGGTGAAAAATGAAAAATTGCTTTCCTGAACTGTCAGAGAGTGATTTAAATATGAATACAAACTTGGTGATCGAATGATAAAAAAAAACACGGTTATCACAAATTATTATCCAACTGCAGCAAATACCATCCAAATAACAGTACAAATATACAGCGCTATTGCACAGTTATTTGTACAGTAGAAAACCTGTTTGCCGGACAGGTCAGCACGTGCATGCAAAACTGTCACACTTTCCCTCTAGCAGTGATAAATTTATTGAATAAAGCAGTTGGATAATAAATCTCTTATTACATGTTTTGGTGTGTAGTATCACTTTATAATTGTACTTGTTGTTTGTATTTTGACTCGCCCTATGGGCTTGTCAAAATACGGCACAACTCGTAAAAATATACAGCAGTATATAGCATATAAAAAAATTAAAACCTATTAATATCAATCAGAAACAAAAAATAATAACACAGAAATGATGCAAAACAGAATGATGTAACAAATAGTGTAACTAAGTGTTGTTAACATATTCCATCTCAATCTCAGTACTATGCAGTCTTAATTAAAGTGATTCCACTTAAAAAGAAGGAGTATTAAAAAAATTCTCAAACTTCATCCAGTTGGTAATCATGTTATATATATCACGAAAATGCAATAAAAAATAGGGGTCACCATCCTTGTTTTCTGCACAACATGGATGGCCTTTATAGCAACTTTGCGACTGACGAAGTTCTCGATACTTAACCTTAGCTAACAGAAAGGGGCACTAGAAATTCTAAGAAAAGCCCTTATTGGATTAATTTAATAGAGTAGTTCAGCAAAATAGACCCTGAACTTACATTTTAAATCATGTTAGTTAAACAGGAGTTGCAATTATACTACAAACTTAAGAATTCTCTGCGTATGCACATACCCAGCTCTATGTAAAGACAAGTTCTTTATAGCATTAAAATCAAAATATTTTTAAATCGAGAAATATTGTAGATAGCCTCGTGTAATTTAAATTCATGCATCAAAACGTGGGGGTCACCATGCTCATTTAAGAGAAAATGAGCATTTATTTCACTGTCGAGCTTAGCTTGAGGGAAATCTCTCACATTTTGTACTCACACACGGTCACATGTGCGTGCTAATGATGTGAAAATCATGCACAGTAGGGATGCGCAATATAATACTAAGGAATCACCTTAAGCTTTATTATTAAATGAGATTTTACTGTCACGCCAGTAAAATATAGTTAATGGAGCGTGACGTACGTTCTGAATGAGCCGTTCATGGCGGCATCACTTTCTATAGAGCTATTGAGCAGTTATATTCCAAAGGTCAACAAACTGTAAGCGTTATTGTAGCCAAACCTAAAACATTGTAGCTTTGTTATCTTCTGAACGTTATAACGTACCATAGCATTGGTGCAAAGCATTAAAGCACTATTCATGTTTAAGATGTTACACGTGTTAGGGTAAGCTGTTCGGTAGTACAGCCTTTTCTACTGGCTTACAAGCAGACGAACGTCTCCGTATAAAAGCTCGGAAAACTGTTCGGAGTCCATTCTGAGTTCGTCTAAGCAACGTAGCTATTACTTATTGTAAATCTATCGTTTAATTTTCGTAAACCTTCCATGGCTCGCTCTCGCCGCTCGTCGAATACTGCTCGGGTCGCTACCAGAAGTGAGGACCTATCGAAGCTATCCAGCGAGGTCCTCAAACTCCGTCTTCAATCGCTGAATTTGCCCATAACAGGCTCCAAAGTGCAACTCCTCGCCCGGCTCAAGCAGCATCGACGGGAAAGGCCAGTCAATCTAAACGAAGACCTGGTCGGCCTCAACGCACTCGTCATACGGCGAACAAAACATCCACACAACAGCCGTCCACTACAGCCAGTGAAATCGACGCCACTCAAGGCCGGCGTCTCAGCATTCCGGAGGACAGCGCCCTCTCCGACCGCGCCTCGCTGTCTTCTATTGAGGACATGCTGCAGTCAGACACAGAGGAAGATCTCTTCCATACTAATCACTCTACTGATCAAAGAGACGCCCTCAGTCCAGCGCAGCGTTCTGCCATTGAGGACATCGTATCCCGGTCCGTACACAGCGCTCTGGACGCCGTTCGTACAAACAGCGCCTTCAGCCCAACGCCCTCCAGCCAAACTCTCGCAGCTTCGGGTATGGCGTCTCCTTTGGGTCTGTCGAGGCCAGTGGACCGTAATATGGAGGACAAAATACTCCGGAGTGAGTACGTTGATCTTGCCTTACTCTTACCTGACAACTTGTATCAGTCCCAGGCCCCTGAAATTCAGCTCCGCTTAGACGACTCGTCCTCAGGTCCCCTGGGTTCCCCGGTCACCATGGTTAGGAAAAGAAAACCCGTTATAGACTCTTTTCAGAAGTGGCTGGAGGCCTACATGGTGTACATGTTGGTCATTGTAACTGCCTATCCAAGACGGGCCCTTGAGCTGATTAAGTACCAGCAGATAATTAGTCGCGCGGTAACTAAATTCAAGGGTCTTGCTTGGCTTTCCTACGACCAGCAATTTCGTCGCCGTGCCTCTTCCAATTTGTCCCTTCAGTGGGACAAAGTAGACCTGGAGTTATGGACGGTGACCTTCTCGGGCCTAGCTAAGCCCCATTGCGGTATCTGCTCGAGTCCCTATCACGCTGAAGATCTCTGTCCTTCCGCTGACCCCTACAGAAAACAGCGTCGTTCCCAGACGGTGTGCTTTGACTTCAACAAGTCCTCTGGGTGCCGGCGCCGAAACTGCAGCTACCCGCACGTGTGCCGTCGCTGCTACTCAAACGGCCACACCGTCCAAGACTGCCCTCAGCAACAATCCAGTGGCCAAGCCCGGAACGCGGGAGTCCCCAGACCCAGTGAGCGAAGCAAGAAGTAAAGTGGAGCAGCAAAGGCGTCATCAGAAACCATTAGTATCCTCACCTATTGACATTTGTCGCTTAGATTTAGAATTAACCGATCACCCAGATCGTAATTTTGTCTTTAATTTGCTAAGTACGCTTAAAGAAGGCGCTCGTATTGGTTATCGTGGGCCGCGTTCAGCCCGGATTTCCCCCAACCTTATATCTGCGACGCAGCACCCTGATGTAGTTTCTGCCAACCTGCAAAAGGAAGTGAACTTAGGACGGGTAGCCGGTCCCTATCCTGCCCCTCCCTTAGCAAATTTCCAGTGTCATCCAGTGGGAGTTATTCCTAAAAAACACTCAAATGACTGGCGAACTATTTATCACCTCTCCTACCCACAGGGAAATAGTATAAATGACCACATTGCCAAGGATCCCTATTCCCTGAGCTATGTTCGGGTAGACGATGCAATTCATATCCTCCAGTCCCTGGGAAAGGGAGCCTTTATGGCTAAGACTGATCTTAAATCAGCCTTTCGCCTTATACCAATCCACCCCGAAGACTGGAACTTACTGGGTATTTTGTGGAAATCTCAATACTATGTGGACATGTACTTACCCTTCGGGCTTCGCAGTGCCCCGTTCATTTTTAATCAGCTCTCCGATGGGCTCGAGTGGATCCTAAAACATAACTATGGTCTCCAGCGGGTCATTCACATCCTGGACGACTTCTTCATCGCTGAAAGTTCTAGATTAGCTTGTCTTACTAGCTTCAGCACTCTTTTACGGGTATTCATGTCACTTAGGGCCCCGGTAGTAGCGTCCAAGACCATAGGCCCCTCCCAAGAAATAGAATTTATGGGGATCGTTTTAGATAGCATTCGCATGGAGGCCCGCTTACCCCAGGACAAACTTTCCAGGACTTACGACTTGCTGACATCCTTTAAGAAATGCCGCTCCGTGCGCCTGGTTGAGTTACAATCACTCATTGGTACTCTCCAGTTTGCATGTAAAGTGGTAGTTCCCGGCAGGACTTTCCTTCAACGCGCCATTAATTTAACTAAGGGTGTCCCTAGTCGTTTTCATCACATCAGGCTTAACAGGGAGTTCTTTAGGGACCTCGATATGTGGAAAGTTTTCCTCTCCAAATGGAACGGGCGCTCCCTTTTTCTTGAGTCCACCACTACCCCTACTCCAGACCTAGAGCTCTACACTGACGCAGCGGGCTCCGTGGGGTTCGGCGGTTATTTTCAGGGAAAGTGGTTCCAAGGGCACTGGCCTCCCCATATGCTTTTGAACCGAGAGCGGGGTATAAGCATTGAGTGGCAAGAACTCTTCCCCATCGTTGTTGCCTGCGCTATATGGCACCCACTTTTCAAGGGAAAACGTCTGCAGTTTTGGTGTGATAATGAATCAGTGGTATCTATCATAAATTCGGGGCATTCAAAAGCTCCCCTTATCATGGAACTGGTCAGAAAGCTTGTTCTCCTATCCATGGAACATAATTTTCTTGTACGGGCCCGTCATGTCCCTGGGGTTTCAAATGAGATTGCTGATGCCCTCTCCCGCTTTCAGATGCAGCGTTTCTGGGCCCTCGAACCCGACGCCGACCAGATTCCTTGTACCATCCCGCCTTCACTAATGACCCTTTGAGAGAGGAAGTGCTCACCTACGCTTCTTGGGGTCTTTCCAAGAACACAAATCGAGCCTACAGCTGTGGGGAAAAACGCTTTTTACAATTCTGCCTGTTGAATCGTCTCCTAGGTCCAGACGGGGATGTCCTACCCGCCTCCGAGGGTACTCTTATTTATTTTGCCTCCTATCTCGCTAGAACGGTGCGTCATAGCACAATTAAACTCTATTTAGCAGCTGTTCGCAACCTCCATATCACTGCTGGGTACAGTGACCCTCTGAAGGGCAAGCTTCTTCTCCACAAGGTTTTACGCGGTATTCTCCGCTACCAAGGCGAACAGCGTATTCGCCGTCAACCGGTTACCCCTCAGGTTCTCTCGGCAATCCGTCCTGTTCTGCAATCATGGCTTAGCCCCCGGGATTTCTCCATGATATGGGCCGCCTTCAATTTAGCCTTTTTCGCCTTCCTGCGATGCAGTGAATTTACCTACAACAGTGTTCGCAAATTTAGACCGCTTTTTGATCTTTCTACTGATTGTATAGCCTTTCATCCAACCCTGGCATGCCCGCAGCGCATGACGGTGCAGCTAAAATCTTCAAAAACAGATGTTTACAGGCGAGGGCAATCTCTCACCATCGCTCGCACTTCGTCCACCCTTTGCGCGGTCTCGGCTATGCGAGAGTACTTTCTCTTAGCACGGCCGCAACAGGGTCCCTTATTTTACTTCCAGTCAGGTAATTTGCTTACTCGGGGAGCGGTTTCGCACCTTCTACGGGACAGTTCGAGGGTCGCAGGTCTTCCTTACCAGAGTCTCAAGGGCCATAGCTTCCGCATAGGTGCTGCGTCGGTTGCCGCTGCTGCCGGCTTGCCAGACTGGCTTATTAAAGTCATGGGTCGCTGGTCCTCAGACTGTTACCAGCTTTATATAAGAACTCCTCAATCTACATTAGAGTCAGTAGCTCCCAGGATGGCTAACATTGTTGAACGTTTCTCGCCGAACTAGCTTCTCACCGGCTTCCATGGCTTGGGGGGATGCATTGCCTTGCATGCATCAGTGGCGGTTAAGTCTGCGCAGCGACTTCCCCCAAGCTTGTTGTTTTTTCATCGCCTTTGAACATCGCTTGCTAACCGATACTCTTGTCCGATCCAGCACGTGCTGTCTGTCATTCAGCTCGTAGTGCTGGGGAGATAAGTGAGGTTGTTTTGTCACGCTATCGCCGGAAGTCGCATGGGCTAACCAAACGCAAGGCAGTGTTCCCCCATTAACGCCATCACGAGTTGTTTGTATTTGAGTAATAGCTCTGGTTCAATCGCAAGTCGCCACGGTTAACTTACTTTCGCTAGGAACAACGACATTAACTGGGAGAAAACAATGAACCATGCACAATGCCAATTATAGTGCTCACAATTGCTAGCTATTACATACAGTGAATACTAAGAGTCTAATGCATGCTTAATATGCTAGTTAGCTAGCAGCCACTAATTAAGTATCTGTTGAACTTAGGGACATGTACATAGGTACATGCAGTAAAATTTCGATTACAAAATCGTCATGCAACAACTGACTGAGTCCCACTATACATGTTCATAATTTAGACAGGCTCCACCAAGGATGCCACTGCCTTCTTGTGTGCCCAATGGATAAAAATCGATCATTGGAAGGCAATCAATATAATCAATATAATCTATTTTAATCAATTGATTATGATCAAGTGCCTCAATTAATCGATGAAAATCGATACTCACAATTCAAATCCACGTAATTGCTATCGATTATATTGATTTTCATCTATCTTAATCAGTAAGTATTGAAAGAGGATACTTTCAATTTTCACTTGAGCAGACAGTGTGCGTGTCATGCCAGCTTCATGCATAACTCTCAGAATAACTGAGTGAGATTGATCTCTCTACAGTGGATGTCATATTGATAGAGGGAGCTGTAGTTAAAGGTTACCATGAGTGTGGATTTACTGTAACGACAGAAGAATCATTGATCCTGGAAAAGACAATCGGCAGCCTGGAGAGGTACTCTGGGTGGGATAACAACAGACGGTTGACCCGATAAAAAAATGAAATGTAGTTTATGTTACATGTTGCGGTTAATAAATAACTAAATATTTAAGAGTTAACACAAAAAATAACCTACATGTAAGGTCAGTAAATAATGGTGAGAGCTTTTGTATTGACTGCATAACTGGCAGTTTTGTTGGCACTCAAGCTCGATACTGGATTCTCTGACAAATCCGGCTCGTTTTCTTGACTTTGCCGCTCAAAGAGGGTTTTAAAGGATTAAGGCAAGAACGAGGTAAAATTATCTAAATCGCATTATTAAAGAGTGGGATGCTACTGTCATTCACAGAGTTTAAAACGTGAATGAGATGATCAAGACAGCAATTTCAGTCAAAGCAAAATGGGATTGAAAAATTACCAATTTCCTTTGCTTTCATCATGAACAATTAAAAAATGCTGTGCCAGTGACTACATATCCGGTAGCTGGACAGGAATTTTGAAATACTCAGTGTCTGGCAGTGAGACTTTCATTATGTACAACAACATAAAAAGAACATTGTGACAGGCAACCGCAAGAGGAATCAACCCCACATCACGGCATGGTGAGCGATACTTATGACCCCTGTGCCACCATAACCAGCTGGCAGTTTTCCTAATTTTTTAAGTATTTATAGAGTTACCCTTAGCATTTGATAGCTAACTGTAAACAGGCTAACTGAAGAGCTATTCAGGTTAACTGGAGTGCTATTCAGGCTAACCAGAGTACTTTTTAGGCTAACTGGAGTGCTATTTAGCCTAAACTACAAAAACGTTTTGACTGCTGGTCATTTAGTTTACGTTATAAATCCTGGTATATACCGGGTGCCAGGCTCACCAAAATTCACACTATGGTGGAAATAGTGAAGTATTCAGCCGTATGAAACAAGAATTTGAAATTATGAACTGAGATTTACAACAACAAAAAACAATTTTGACTGCTGAACACAGAGTATTTTGAAAAACCTGTCCCTCTGCTGGATATAGAGACAGCGATTGAAAAAAGTTAAAGCAAATCTCTTAAGCATTACGTTTTTTGCTACAACAGGCAATTTGCATGATGGTGTCATTTGACTAACAACTACCAGAATCCTTGACTTTTTGTTCCTCGTGCTTATTAGCGCAATTGTTGTTTAAGCCCGACTGGGAATTTAAAATTTAAATGATAAAGAAAAACAAAAGGAATTCTGGTAGTTGTAGTCAAATGACGACAACTTGCAAATCTGCTATTGAAATAAAACTAGCGAAATCAATGACAACCAATGAAAATTGATACTTTTAACTCTCTTGATCATTGATGTTCATCGATGTCTATATCAATTGATTAATTGTTAGCGATTATATTGATTTGATTATTGGTTTTCATCAATATGGGCATGCCGGTTATACACATTATTAAACATTGAACTTGATCACTATCTCTTTTCTGATTGGCTGAATCGATACTGTATAGTGAATTTTTGAAATCAGCGCCCATGACGTCATCTAGCTGCAGATTATACAATAATCACGTCAAGGACACTCAAGGTCATGGGTAATCATGTCATGTATGACTGCAATGCATGATTTCTAAGGGTAATCATGTCAAGTTTGCACACTTTGTGTTGCTTGCCATGTGTGAGGAAACAAAAGCATGACTTCCATTTTTTTTTGTTCAATGTATAAAACAATTACTACATTCAGTTTTTATGATATCCAGAATAATCAAGGTTTCAGTAAGGGTTATCAACATCAGCCTTCGGCTTCGGGTGATAACCCCTACCTCGACCTTGATTATTCTGGATATCACAAAAACCTCATCCAATAATTGTTTAGTGTCAGCCGATTATTAAACTGGAATCTTTAGTAAAGAAATCGGTGAAAAGGTACCAATACGAAATGTATGCTTAACCTTACATAAGCTTATAATAAGTGCAAAAAAGGGCCATAAAAGGATTGCATGAATAACTCAGAAAACGCCGAGAACTGTATGTAAACAGAAACAGGTTTCTTGCGTGCATGACATACACATCATTGCATAGCAAATGTTTCCATGTTATTTGCCATTTCAAACTTCAGCTTCATATTACATTGATTAAAATATTCAACTTTAACCATGCACGGCAACTAGTGAGGGCTAAACAACTCCGCTGCAAAACTTTCAACTACTTTTGACAGTATTGTAAGTACTTAAGCTTAATTGGAAGAACACAAAATTAATTAACTTACATGCAAAAGTAAGAGTCCTGTATGAATTCTCCGCCAAACACCACGCGGCTTAGAATTTCACGGCGTCAGCAAAAGTAGCCCAGAGAGTTAAAATTGACAGTGTTTTGCCAGGATAACGAACGAGCTGCTAAATACCCAGCTCAGCAAAAAAAACCACCGAACGATGACCTTGCATAACACGGTCACTACTTTATGTAAGACTATATATAATGTCCCGAGAATGTGGCTGTAGCTCTAGTATACCCCTGTAAACTCTTCTATACCCCTGTAAACCTTTGTTTACCCTTGTATACCCCTGTAAACCCTTCCACACCCCTGTAAACCCTTCCACACCCCTGTAAACCCCTATATACCCTTGTAAACCCCAGTATATTCCTGTAAACCCTTGTATACCCCTGTAAACCTTTCTTTACCCTTGTATACCCCTGTAAACCTTTTTTTACCCTTGTATACCCCTGTCAACCCTTGTATACCCCTGTAAATCCCTGTGTACCCCTGTAAACCCTGTATACTCCTGCAAACCCTTGTATACCCCTGTAAACCCCTGTATCCCCTTGTATCCCCTTATATAACAAGGGTATACAAGGGTTTACAGGGGTATACTAGAGCTACAGCCATATTGTCGGGACATTATACGTATTCTTACATAAATTACTAACCCATAACACATAGACAAATTGAAAACGGGAAGAGTTCTATTTTGTCCCCTTCCGAGGGCTGGGAGGGGGGGGGGAGGAAACAATGCGCGCGAAATTGTAGGCGACGCGACAGGCGATGCACGGCTGTTGCTACCAATAGAAACTAGGCAAGTTGCCCGTGAAAACACCGTAATTTTAAGGCTAAAGCTTCCTCGCCAGACTTCCGCCTTTCCTTACTCAACTGATAATCGCAGTATAACCTCTTCTAGCAGACACCCGGCTACCCCGCTAATTATGGATGCCACTACCAGCCATCGGTTGGCTTACACTCGGGAGCTCACACTGGTTAGTTACGGTTTACAGCCTCCACGCTGGTTTGCTTGAGATTAGCTTTTAAGCTTACTTGCAGTTACAGTAGCTTTTGTACTAGTTTGCTCGCGGTTAGCTTTCGTTTGTCGGCTAGGGGGCATTGTTACATTATCTTGTATTATCATACATACATGATTTATTTGATAAAGCAGGTTACAGATCAATTGGCAAGACGTTAAGTCCTGATGTGGACCTGCACTATCTAAGATAATAAATTACAATAAGATCCTACATAATACATGATCCAAAATTTATTTACAATAGCTGAATAAATAATGATAGGTAAAATAGATGAATTAATAACAATGTACAGTAAAAATAAATAAGTAAATTAATCAAAAATATTTGAAGTCCAGTGATTTGTTAGTAACGCAGCAGGACGCTTTAGTGAAACTGATAGAATTTAAGAGACTCTTATTTGCCTTAAGTTTTTTCTTGAAAGAATCAAGGTTAGAGCAAGACTTGATGTCATCGGGAAGGAAATTCCAAGATAATGCAGCACGATATTTAAAAGAAGATCTTCCCACTTCTGTTCTTGGTCTATCCACCTCAAAATTTAGGGATTTTCTAAAGCTATAAGTAGACTCGGGTTTCACTAGTAAGTCCTTTAGAGGATTGATGCTATTTCCATGGTAAATATTGTATGTAATAACTAAAAGTCTCTTAATGTAAAATGAAACAATAGGGTTCCAATATGGAGCGTTCCTGATGTGATCACCATGGATGTAATGCGG
Organism: Orbicella faveolata; assembly: GCF_042242905.1. Taxonomy (NCBI): domain Eukaryota; kingdom Metazoa; phylum Cnidaria; class Anthozoa; order Scleractinia; family Merulinidae; genus Orbicella; species Orbicella faveolata. The sequence continues at coordinate 955,829 of NW_028301577.1, forward strand.
TAGACTATTAATAATTCTTGTTGCTCTCAAATGAATTCGGTCTAAATCATCTAACAAAGCTGGAGAACAAGATCCTCAGACTGCAATACCATATAGGACACTGGGGATGATTGTTTTATAATAAATAGTTTCCAAGACTGGTTTTGGTAGGAACTTTATCCGTTTTAAGACTGCGACTTTGTTACTGAAGGACTTACAAACGTTCCCGATGTGTTCATACCATGATAGCTTGTTGTCGATTGTTAACCCAAGACATTTGGATGATTGTTTGTACTCAATAGTGCTACTGCCGTAAGTCAAACGTCGCAAGGGACCAATAAAGCTCTGTCTTGAAATTATCAGGGCTTCCGTCTTCGATTCGTGGGTTATTAATCTGTTAGACTGACACCAGGTGTATACCTGGTCTAAAATGGATTGCAGTGTCAGGGTGATATTGTCGATATCCTTGCTAATTGTGTAAATTGTGGTATCATCAGCAAACATAAAGACATTACCACTTGTTATCGATTCAGGAAGATCGTTTACGAAGATTGAAAATAATTTGGGCCTTAATATTGAGCCTTGGGGGACTCCAAACGTAATGGTTTTGGTCTCGGACTGATATTCTGATAATTGGACAAACTGCTTACGTGCAGACATGTAATCATCAAGCCAGGAAAGCAGGTCACCTGATACACCAATGGCTTTTAGCTTTTCTTGTAGGATAGTATGGTTCACAGTGTCAATAGCTTTCCGGAAATCGATAAAAAGGACACCCACTTTCAGGCCCTTGTCCAGTGCATTTCTCCAAGTCTCTGTTAGATGAAGTAAAAGGCTCTCAGTTGAGTAATTTTTTCGAAATCCCCATTGGTTGTTGCATAATAAACCTTGTGTATCCATATGGTTGTTTAAGGTATCGCTCACAATATCTTCTAAGATTTTTCCTGGGATACTGAGAAGGGAGATAGGTCTGTAGTTGTTTACGTCTATTGGTGATCCTTTCTTAAATATGGGATTGACACGTGATAATTTCCAGCTGGAGGGGAAAGATGCATCTCTCACACTCTTCGTAAAAATTGGTAATAGACTATGGATGACAGGGTCGCCAATTATGGAGAGGTCCCTTGGAGAAACATGGTCAGGACCAGTAGCCTTCTTGGGGTTAGCAGCCTTTATTAGTTTATCCTAGACCTTTATTTTAACACGAAATTTTTACACTCTTATTTTATATAAGAACCTTTTTTATAAGAACATTGAGGCTGAGATTAACCAAAATTTTAAGAACGTTTTATTTTGCTAATCTGTATATTGAACGACAAGCATAAAATAAAGGTAACAAAAAACGTAAAAAGTAAAATTAACTCAAATACTTAAGGGCATGTTTTGTGCAACACTAACAATGGTTTTCTTATTGTATGACACACATCTTGGTTTGTAATAATCAGCAGTTCCTATTTTTAACGGTTCCAAAAGAACTCCCACACCATCAAAGTCATCAAAATATAAGAACCTTCAGCCTCAGCTCCAAAATTAGACATTCCTATATATAAAAAAAAAGTGTAGCATAAATACCGTATTTATTCGATTAAGCGCCCTGAACGTTGATTAAATTTTTGGAATTTGTCGAGGCTGGGCGCTTATTAAATTGTCACAGGAGCATTCAAAGCCCATTTAGCCTGAACACCGAGCAGAGCTATGTCAGCTATTGCCACAAAATTTGAGCAGGGGATTTTGCGGCTGAAAGAACTTTGCACTCACATGGACGTTGCAGTCAAAAGTTGCGTAAAATTCCAACATTTTCATAGACTCTCAGACAATAAATTTGGAGATTGTAAGCCAGTAAAGAAACAATAACCAATTCTCCATTTTTTCTACAGCAGGGTGTGGGGGTGGGCACTTATTAGTCCCACGTTCAATTCTCAGTCATATGTCAGGCGGTGTACGACAGATATCTGACAGATTTCTCAGCAAATCAGCATAGTCTATTATTGCTAGAGGCCTAATTAGCCCCTGGCCTGGGGGGAGGAGCGTACTTAACTCTTGTCTGGGTTGAAATCCTGACCCTGTTTGAGGAAAAAATACTCTAAAAACCCTACCTGTGTAGGACAACACCCTCTATTTAAGACCCTCTTTAGGACAAGAGACAAAATACACTTTCTTCTTTTGCAGGAATTTAAACTGTTTTATAAGCCATTCCAATCAGAGAAATCATGTTTGATGCATCTTTTAAATCCAGTTATTGCATCTCTATACTTGAACTATTCAAAAGGCCATCAATTAAGTTTCGCTAGCTGACTCGCTCTTCATCGCTCGTGTGTGGGTCTCAAAGGTGAGCCTGCTTGCAGGCTTAACTTGTACAGCTCATGTAACCACATCCTATTTAGGACAATTAATTTAGGACAAGTTCTGACTCTGTTTAGGACAGAGACAAGTAAAACTGTATACCTTGTTCAGGACAACATGACCAAAAAAACCATACCCTGCCCAGTGGCATTTATTTTATTTTTATTTTGTCCAGTGGCATGTCCCCATATAGGCCAAATAGTGGAGTAACTCCCCCCGCCCCAAAATCAGCCCCACCAGTTGACCCGAGTATAAATATAGTTATAAAGTTGATTTTCACAGGTAGCCCAAGCTAGGAAATGAGCATCCCTGTACATCCATGGTTTAATACCCAACAGTAAAAGTGTTACAATTTGTATTGGAAAAAATTATTCTTATACACTGAATGCCATTTGTCTACCACATAAGACCGCAACAGCACTATATTTGCAATGTCACAACTAAGATACAATGTTAATTCAAAAAACAAAAAATGTTCATATCAACAAAAGTCCTAGTGTATTTCCTGATAGTATGACTATACTCAAGTGGTTTAAGGCCTGGGTCAAAGGCTTTTACTGGTGAAAATAATTTATTAGTTATATTTCTGAAGGTATAAACAGCAATGGAACCAGATTTAGCACACAGTTGGGTTTTAACGTCCTGAAAAATTTAAAGTAGAATAGGTACTTTTGACAGGTCACGTGACATGTCACATGATGTTTAGCAGAAAATAGCCTTTATTTGTGGAATTGGTGGCGGGTTTTAGTAATAACATCCTGCAAAAATGCGTTTTAGATGCAGGTCAATTATTTCCATCCTCTCATGTTTCGAATGACCGTCCCTCTTTTCACAGAAAAATTTTACAGGGTGAAATGTCCTTTTTTTCAACAAAATTCAACTTTTAATCATTTATATCTTCTATAAACGAAATCAAGGGAGATCATTCCTAACCTAGCAAGGTAGATAATTTAAATTTGCATCGCAAACACTCATTTATTGATCAATAGAATGAAAATTCACCGCTAATTCACCAATTTACGTAATTTTGACAAAATGATCACATGTCACGTGGTCAAAATAATATGTTAAGGCAAGGCAAGATGTGGAGTTTTATAATCAGGGGAAAGTTCAGCCTGGTAAAACAAATACAACAAGAGATATAGCTGCCCAACCATAATTGCACTGTACATTTCTGACCCAGGCCTTAAACTGCTTGAATATGCAGACTGGCACAAAAGGGCTAGGGTGGGTGGCAAGAAATATAAACCGGATCACGACCAAATGTGATATCTGATATCCTGATTTGAACCCAGGTTCTTCCCTCCGCCACTCAGTGTGTGAGAACTTCATCTCTCGCCTCTTTTGCAAGCTGAGCTGGCCTGAAAAACACTTATATTCTTAAGCCTAAAATATCCATCTTCCAAGGAGAATGAATAGAGATACACCTACCTTGCTTCAGGAGCATGTTTTTTTGATCTCATGAGGTGTCAGAGGCAAATAATTTATTGGCAATTTAGGAAATTGGCCTAGAAACCTCACAGGAACAAGGAAACACAGACTTCAAGCAAGGATAAGTTTCAATTATCTTTATTCATACTCCCTTGTATTTTAGACTAAAGAAAATAACTGTTTCCCATACAAATCCTTATATTTCGACTGTTGCATATAACCCCGAGTACTACTGGTGGATGGGAGAGTACTTAACCAACCTCCTTCACTCTTGAAAATTGTGGGGATAAGACCCTGGGGGCAAGGTTGGAATACTACCGAAAATTTCACCTGTGCCAGAAGTCTCTTTAGTGGAAAAAATGGAAAATCAGAAGTGGAGCCAGAGTCAAACCAGAGAAACTCTGGTCCTGCCCTGGGACCTGTTTCTTGAAAGCGCCGGAAACTTTTTGGACCCGAAAAGCCATTTTTAGTTAGTCAGTAGTTAAAGACAGAGTGGTGTATACGCCTGAAACTTCTTGTACGGAATGGAATCTCTGTTTATATTAAGAATATGTAAATAAAACAGCTCTAAATCATAAGGCTTGAGATTTTGCTACAGCTTTCCTGGTGTGAAAACTTTGCGGGACCTTCGAGAAACGGGCCCCAGGACCCAAAAGGCCAGTGTACGATCATGACCAAAACAGGTGGGCTCTTTGCCAACTGTGGAGACTATATTGAAAACGGTATCTTCTGAAGACCACTGGGGGAAAGTAGACTGTAAGTACACGAGGCATGCAGAAACACCCAAATTGACTATTACAGTCATTACAATGCATTTGCTCACCCAGCATATTGCTTTGCTAGGAAATTCTTTATTGAAACACTGATCTCTACCGGCTTATTATCAATCCAAGTAACTCTGCAGCAATTCTATTGCTTAAGAATACAAATAATTATTTCAATCCTGAGCCAAAAGTTGATACCCCATTTCAGACCACCACTCTAATATATGACAGCAGTTAAACAGAATTCGCTGCCATTTACATAAACACTTGAGACTTAAGGGCTAGTGAAATTTGCCAGTGTTGATGCTGTAAAAATTGTCAGTAGTTCCTTGTAAACAAAATACCCAGTGCCAATTCAGAGTGAAAAACATACCCACACATAAATAGTTCATAACTAAAGGGACACTCAACATTTTTAGCATGATTTTGGAAATCTCAAAAACATATATTGATCATTGAGCATCGGGATGTCAGTTTTTCAAAGGTTCAAGTTTGGCTCAAAAAACCTTTGAAATTTTGAAAAAATGTTGCAGTGTAGACTTCCTTCAAGAAATTGTTTTTAATCATTAAGTTAGAGCCAATTAAGTTCTTGTTACATAAATTTAGGGACCATTTCATGAATTTATAACAGTTTTAAGCAAATATATCGTGGCAGTGTCCCTTTAAGGGATCAAATTTCCAGGTAATCTAAGGTTACATTATGAGCTTAAAAAGTTTGAGATTAAACAAAAAAGTAGCAACTTATAAATACCCCATATATATGGACTATATAGATAATTTTGCAAAAAATATATGAAAGTGAGGAATTATCAGATAGCACTTGGTTTTACCTCCTGTTTTATAGTGCTTTTTGCCAAATCATCAAGTCTTACTTTTCAAGTTTGATGTAATTTTTAGTTTTAAATCACCAACAATATATTTCTTATCATTCTTTTTGACACTTCCTTTTTAAACACCTTTACAACCAAAAATTTAGATGGTGAATGGAAAGTGTCATGTTACTGACCGGTCTTTTTTTAAACATGCATACACTAACAAAAAATTCTTAATTATTCACAAATGCCTGTTGGGTCCAGCCAGTCAGACACTGACCCAATGCTCTTTGAGCTTGAATTCATTCGAATACCGGGTATTGCATGTTTGAGGTGAAGAGTGAAATCAAATTTTGTTAACAAATTCATCGCCCCATTTTTATACTTACAATACATGCAGCCATATTTTAGTTCAGTGCAGTCAGTTTCATTTTACCCTTTGTATAGCTATTTATAGAGTTGTTTTATTGTACAATTCTATGACAGCTGACTTCTGCTATTCATTTGTATCATTCTAATAAAAGATCAGATAAGGTCTTCTGACCCTGTACTCAGGTTACTAGAAAATCCAAAATAATTAAATATGCATGATACAACTGAATATATATGTTATATCATTTGTAGCCTGTGCATCAGGTCTTTATTATGCAGTCTTTTTACCAAGACAGTTCTCCAGGACAGTACTTGGCTATCAGTTCTTCATAGTATGGTGACACAGCCTCAACATCTGGCACACTATCAGACTTGGAGTAGAGGTCAAATTTGCTGCAAATAAGTAAAAAGACATCTTCACTGCCGCTAGAAGGTAAATAATAATGATAATAATAATAATAATAATAATAATAATAATAATAATAATAATAGTAATAGAGGAAGTAATACGTCTAATAATAATTATAATTCATTGACAAAACAGCTGCTCCCACCTGTCAAACACAGAAACAACTGTCACTGCTGACTACACACTATCATATAATTTAGTCATTGGCAGCATCTAGTCATCACACAATGGTGGCACAATTGGTCAGTTAAGACTCCTTTATTGCAGAGGTTCGTTGTGAAATACATATAAGTGCTGACTTCATTCTATATTTCAAGTAAGTGTTAGAAATGTGGGCTGCACATTTTAGAGTGTAGTTGAAGGTGCTGCAGCACTCAGTTTTTATTTTTATGAAGTAAGTCTCTCACTTGAATTCTTTAACCCATTCCAGCATTTTCATATCTTTGTCATCACAAAGGTAATTGTAGTCTCCACTACAATGCCAGGGGAAAAATGAGTGGTATCTGATTATGTAGAGTGCCTGAAATGTAAATGAATAGTTTAACAAAACTGAATCACTTGAAACCAAATATTTAGTATTGAATTTATTAAGGGTCGGAGTAGAGATATAAACAAAGATGTAACCTTTTAAGTCATAGTTGCAAAACCTTCCAGAAAAATTCTTAATTTTTGTTACACTGTGTTGAATTGTTCAAGAATATATCCATACCCCCCTCATAGAGAATTACGTTCCTTCAAAAATGCATTATTATTTTGTAGATTTTTAAACTGTCCTCTCCCTTGGAATTTACAATAACCCTCTTTGGGGTGGTTATGGATATTTTCTGGAACAACACATTTGTAGCCTATGAACTCAGACAGATTTCCAACTTTTGTTTCTAGGCGGTATGAAACAAGAGCCCGAAATCTGTCTGTATTCGCAGGCTACACATTTGGAGATACAGGAGAAATTAAGTAAAAAAAACACCCTCCAAAACCTAACACAGCCTGACTAAGGGGTTCACGCACATTATGCTGACATAAATTCTTCTATTAGAGCATTTAAAATACTGCAGTTAGGACAAGTGCTATTCTGCTCTTTGAAAATTATTTTGTGGTCTATTTATTTATAGAGGCTCTGTTCTGTGGAACAAGATTCCCTCAGAAATCAGACACCCACATAGTTTAAATGATTTTGAAACCTAATATTGAATGGCAGAGGTTATTTTTGATACACTGTAAATTAACCCATTGACTCCCATGAAACAGTGCAGTGCAGGGGTTTCATTAGAAACTGGCAACCGGCGAAAATCGCCGCCTACTTTGTTGGAAGTTCCCTTTTACCGCAGCCTACTTTGTCTGCACATGCCCAAGCAAAAATGTTGTGAAACGCGATGCTAGTGGAAAGAAAGACATGCTGCCAGGTTGCAAATGCCTTTTTGAGTAGATTGGAGCTAATTTGGCCCATATCCAGTCTGAAAATCTCCAAAATGTCCAAAACATGCATTTTTGGCAAAAAGCTCTGGGAGTCAATGGTTAAAGAAAGTTTTAAATATAGTTACCGGTAAATGGAATTTAACATAGTTAACGACTAGGAGCTAGTCTGGTCAACAGCATTTTTCTAGACGTTTGTTAGCGTCTTGGCCGTCTGTTTTCTGTAGCATTTGCAGCAGTCATATGGTTGTGGGAGCCCTGGGGCTGACATTGTCCAGCGGTATTCTTGGTTAGTACCTGCGTTGTCCCATGTGCTTGCAGTGTGTTTGTTGCTCTGTTAGCATGGCATTTTTCAGTTGAATAGGCCCTTTGCACGATCCGGTCACATGGTACAAAATCCCACTTGCTGGTGCGCAAGTCGCACAGCGGGACTTCCAAAACAAAGGCAGGTTCAGGTGGACTGGTACAAGTTGCACTGTTTTGGAAGTCCCACTGTGCAACTTGCACACCAGCATGTGTGATTTTGTATCATGTGACCGGATCGTTCAAAGGGCCTATTATAGTAGTTTAGCGGTTCTCGGCATTCCCTCCCTATTCCCCCTTTTTTTCAGCAGTTTTTTTTTTCCACTGAGCTATCTGGCTCAAGTGTGATGGGTGCCTGAAGGGGGCCTGGCGCGGGGGGGCTTGTGACTTGGTTGCGGGTTGGGCAGGCCAGTCGGGTGTTCTAGTGCCTTGGGATGTGACTGCGGTTGCAGCCCCCCAGCTTCGTAGGCTCTATTCCTCCACTAGTGGAGGTCTTTAATATGTATTAGGTTTTTATTTCACGTTACCTTTCTCAGTTAAGTAGTTTGTTAAATAAATAAATAAACAAATGACAACATTTAGAGAGGAAGCCGAGCACTCTCACCATGCCACTGTGCCACTGATCCCTGCTTCCCCGTTAGTTAAAATGTAATTAATGTATTCCTGTTAATATAGTTAATACATTCTTTATGTGATTTTTTACACGACTCCTAGGAAGACCATTTATATGATAAGATATTGTGTTTAAAATAAAGATTGATGATGATGATGATTAACAGTGTAATTTGCAGAAAAAACATCAAATTTCATATTTTCATTCTTTAATTTATATTTATTGGTGACAAAAACCTCGATCATTTTTCAGAAACGTAAGTCCGACATCACTTGATGCCACTCTTGTTCAGTACCACATCATTGCATTAATTTGCTTGACATGAAATCTAAAATTGAAAGTATTTGATATAGGATCTCCTGGTAATAAGCTGTTTGCTGCAAAAAGGTCGCTGAGGAGTCCATGGCTTTTGGGGATTATCTTATATTTAAAAATCTCTTTTTCCCAATAACTCGTGCATGTTTTAATGTTTTAATGTTTTGTTTTATTTTTTTTTTGAAAAATGTTACCCTAAATAACGAACTTTAATTTAGTTGAAAAAAAGAAAATTTGGATAAAGTAGCCCTCCGAAGGTTTGGAGTAACCATACTTAATGTGCACTCTTTTTGGAAAATGTTACCTTAAATAATGAACTTTAATTTAGTTGAAAAAAAGAAAATTTGGCTAAAGTAGCCCTCCGAAGGTTTGTAGTAACCATACTTAATGTGCAATCTTTCCAAAGCCAAGTGTTTTCAAATGGTGATTCACATTTAACATTTCATTGACTTTACAGTAATGTAAAGTTTATCATAATTATGTTCATTAAACATAATATGGGTACAGCAGATTTCCTAGAAGGCATCTGAAGGAGTTATCTGCAGTAACCTTAAAATGTTGTTGGTTGTTTTACCTCTGAAGGTAGCTTGCAGTTATTTCCAGTAAGAACACGGTACATGTACTCTATGAGGTAAACAGTTTCAGATGTGTAATACTGTACAACTGTGACAATCATACTAATTTACAGCTTTGTAATAAAATGTAGGATTTAACAGCATTATCTTCATACAAAAGGAAGGTAAATTCACTGAACCTAACTTAGATGCTCTTCTCAAATTTGAAATTGAAACAAATCTCTAAATTCAATTTGCAAAATATTTTAGCACAAACAAGATAACATGAAAGACAAGAGCCTTTACAAAGACATGATTGATCATCGCAGTTATACGCAGTTAGTTAGACATTCACACATTAGACACCATAACAAACAGTTCTGCAATAAAGCACTGCTTATTATAGCTTTCTTTTGCATATGCACTGACAAGGGAAGTAGAATAAGGGGACAATAAACACCCAAGTAAACAGATCAAAAATAAAGAACTGTCATACCATCATGTCCCCAAGACATTGTGACTTTGTCAAGGCCACAGTTTGGTTCATAGATGCCATATTTTGAGCTGCAAAATGTATAAGAAATAACAAATATAACTGAAATGAGAATTCACCTGTTAGATCCCAAAGTTGAGGCTGATACAATGTAAATAGAAGTGCACCAACTGTGCTCAAAAGGGAGGGGAATGAGTAACAAGAACATCCAGGTTTTCATTAATGATGGTTTCAGCAGGATTTGGTGACTGGTTTTCACAGGCAGGTAAAACTTTGAACTGAACTTCTTTGTAAAGTAATCTTTCCTCTAGATAGTCAAACCCGGCAGGAAAATCACCCTCACAGCCAGTCAGTTTGAACAATGCCTGGCCCTTATTGAAACCCCTCGTACATGTGCATCATTTAATCAAATGTCTGGGTAAAAAAGGTAAAGTCTGCAAATGAGCCAAGGGGCTGATCAGGCTGGAGCTTCTCCTGGTTTTTGTAGCATGAAGTGACTAGCAATATTTATACTCCACCTGGATGGGATGCTGGATTAACCCCAGCATTAAATTCGCTGGTACCCAGTTGTACACCTGGGTGGAGAGAGGCACTTTGAGAGTAAAAGTGTCTTGCCCATAAACACAACACAATGTCCCTGGCCAGAGCTCGAGCCCAGACTGCTCAATCTGGAGTCGAGCTCACTAACAATAAGGCCACTGCATATCCAAAAAAACAAATGCCTGACATACCTGTATTCTGGAACTTTTGTGTCTGGATTGTTTTTAAATGTCTCATGGAAGACTATATGTTCTGAAAACTTGCAGCCAAGAGGAAAAGAGTCTCCCACAACACAGTATTGAGGTTCTCCCCACAAAGCCATGACTTTTCCTAGGTCATGAAGAAGACCTGTCAAGTGGAACCAGTCTTTGTCTGGATGGACAGAACGGATACGTTCTGCTGTTTGAAAGGCATGTATTGAATTTGGTAGGTCTGTGTCTGGGTCACTTTCATCTACCAAAGCATCCAAGAGATGCACTGCTTCCATGATTGTCATTTTATGACTGTCTAGACGGCTCCATTTCTCTGTCTAGAAAATAACAATATTGAAAGTCATTATGAATGAATGACATGCATAAACTCTGATAAGACTAATACTATATTGGCCACTTAATTAATTAACACACAATAATGGTAAAGAAACGTCCTCTAAGTGACAGGTAGCCCAAGCTTAAGCTGTGAGATAATTATCTTGCACAATACCTGAGTCAAGGCAAAAATTGCAATAGTTAGGCCTTTTAACATTCAAACACTTTGCGACATTTCTCCTTCCTGAGACTTAAAATTGTAAATATTCCAATACAATTCTTGAATTTTTGACGTGACTGCTGTTACATAGGATGATCATCTCACAGTTTCAGCTTGGGCCAGCTGTGCCTGAGTATGAATCACTATATGTATGTATGTTGATACCCAAGAGCCAGTATATACCAACCTGACAATGTTTGAAACACAATATCTCACCTTTCACATGAATCTAACAAACCACAGATTTTGTTCTTACCAGTAATTGCTTTTTCAATTTTTTTGCATTTTATTTATTTATTCCATTCTAAAATTCTAATCAACAATGATTTAGATAAACACATACAGGCAAAAACTAACGATAGATAAATCCGACGTCTCGGCGACATCTTGGCGCCATTGTCAAGGGAAACTAATTAAATATGCGATTTCAAGAGTAACTAAGAGTTCAGAGTTTCTAATTTGCATAAGTTAGACAAAGACTTTAGCGCGAACTGAGTCTGATTGTACATTTAAACACGGTCGTAATTGTTTAATGAGTAACATCTCATTAATGAGACAATCAAACTTGTTGTGGCATTTTTTCAACACGCTAAAACAATTGCGAAGGTCATCCGGAATCCTGCCTGCGTGTCTATTATCATAGTGATTGCGTACTGACGAGGTCTTGCTTCTATGTCCATCAACGCGTACGAACAGATGGCCACGGGTGTAACCGACATAACCAGCATCGCACTGGTCACACTTGAAGTTATACACAACGCATTGTTGATCAATGAGCTGAGGCTTAGGTTCGCTTGTCGGGAACTCCTGGGCAATCTTGCGGCTCGTAAACACGGGTTGAACACTGGTCTGCAGCTTCACACTGAGATCTTTCAACTGTGTCTTCACGATATTAGCAGACTCCTGGTCTTTAAAGGGTATGACAACCCGAGTAGTGTTTTCTGTCGTAGATCTGGACCGTAATGAGGGCTGGTCAGCGACCTTTAAATTTAGGAAGGTTTTGACAGTGGAGTCAACAACATTTCAAAGCAAGACCTTATTGATCTTTTGGGTGTGGCCACCAAGGGGCAGCTTTTCCAATTTAATGGATCCCTGTATGAACAGATCGACGGAGTAGGATGGGGTCCCCCCTTGGGCCCTTGCTAGCCAACGTATTCATGTCGTCTATTGAAGAGAAATTAGATGTTGAGGGCAAGCTGCCACCCTACTATCGTCGATATGTTGACGACACATTCACTGTGATGCCCGATTTGTCTACAGCTAGGGACTTTCTTAACACCCTCAACCACGCTCACCCCGCCATCAACTTCACTATGGAGGTCGAAAATGATGGAATGCTTCCCTTTCTCGGTACTCAACTCCTAAACAGAGCGCCTCGTATTGAAACTAAAGTGTTTGTGAAGCCAACAAACAGTGGTCTGCTTCTCCATTACCACAGTCATGTCGATAATAGGTACAAGCACGGACTATTGACAACTATGCTCGATCGCGCACATCGCCTGTCTTCATCATGGTCCTACTTCACTGAGGAGTGCGAACGACTGAAGTCTGTTTTCTCTAAACTGAAATATCCCAAGCACCTTGTTGACTCCACTGTCAAAACCTTCCTAAATTTAAAGGTTGCTGACCAGCCCTCATTATGGTCCAGATCTACGACAGAAAACACTACTCGGGTTGTCATACCCTTTAAAGACCAGGAGTCTGCTAATATCGTGAAGACACAGTTGAAAGATCTCAGTGTGAAGCTGCAGACCAGTGTTCAACCAGTGTTTACGAGCCACAAGATTGCCCAGGAGTTCCCGACAAGCGAACCTAAGCCTCGGCTCATTGATCAACAATGCGTTGTGTATAACTTCAAGTGTGACCAGTGCGATGCTGGTTATGTCGGTTACACCTGTGGCCATCTGTCCGTACGCGTTGATGGACATAGAAGCAAGACCTCGTCAGTACGTAATCACTATGATAATAGACACGCAGGCAGGATTCCGGATGACCTTCGCAATTGTTTTAGCATGTTGAAAAAATGCCACAAGAAGTTTGATTGTCTCATTAATGAGATGTTACTCATTAAACAATTACGACCGTGTTTAAATGTACAATCAGACTCAGTTCGTGCTAAAGTCTTTGTCTAACTTATGCAAATTAGAAACTCTGAACTCTTAGTTACTCTTGAAATCGCATATTTAATTAGTTTCCCTTGACAATGGCACCAAGATGTCGCCGAAACGTCGGATTTATCTATTTTTTGCCTGTATATGCATTCTAAAATTACAAAGATAAATATAAAGTAAACAAGTAAGAGGAGAAGTGGAAAAGGGCAAAAATATAGCAAGCTAATTAGATGCCCTCGTTTAATTGACAATAATAATTAGGGTAAAAAAGTTAACTTAACATAGGAGCGGAAGGGGTATGAATTAATTAATACTGAGCAAAATAATACTGGAAGAGTGCTTTTTTAAAACGTTTTCTAGTTGCTAAGTTACGTATAGATAAAGGAAGGTCATTCCAATAGTAACATCCAATAACAGTGGGGCAGAATTTCTTTATATTTATTCTGGAGAAACCGGGATTTAAGTGTTGTAGGGATGCTCTTCAAGTAATTGTTTTGGAAAAGTTACTTCATTTGTTGTTCTAATTTAGGGATAGACAAAGTAATAAACATATTTCAAAGAGTAATTCATATAGTTTCTTCATTAGCGATTATTATCAAATTATTCAATTATCATCATGTCATCTCCATTTAAAACAAAGCAAATCCAGCAGAGAATTAAAGGGCTTTGCCTTGGGCTGCCTCATGTCACTGTACAGTGCAAAGAAACCTACAGCCAAACCAAACAAGTCAAACAAGTGCAATGCAAACATTAACCATAACGCCAGATAAAGTAAACAGGATCAAGAGTACATTTTCACTTTCAGTAATCTGATTTATACCTGTTTGCATAGTAAATAAATAAAAATAAAAGACTTTATTTAACCTTTCTGGTTAAATAAAGTTTAAAGGTTAAATAAAGGTTAAAATAACTGGCGATCAGCATTTACATATAAAATACAGTTATTCATAAAATTGTATTGAATTGTAAATAGTATTCTGGGATAGTGCACATTGGGCAAAAACTCTGTATCCCCCACTCACAATGACTCATGCAATCGCACATTAAGTTTACTCTAGAATAGCAATCCACCTACCTTTTGCTTGACAAATTCCATGGTTTGATTTTCATGCATCAGAGTGTATGTCAAATGGACTTTGTCAGTTTGAAGATTGACATTATAATTTCTGAAATCTCCTTCTGTTTTATTTGTTCTGGATATGATGAATTCGTTGTACTCATTGTAAGCCTCTTCAGGTCTATGGATCTGTGATGGATCCAACAAGAGAACCTACAACAGCAAAATGAAATGATTGCCCAAAAATAAAATAGCAATCAAAAAGGAACCAGTCCGGCCCAGACAGCAACGCGTTCAGTGCAATGAATACATGACCCGATTATTGTAGCGCAACACTGTCATTGTACAAAGTATTCTGGCAAACTTGCCACTCAGTCATTTGGATTTCATTTTTGTTTCAATAGCTAAGCTAGATCGTAAAAAGTGTACAGTCGCTTGTACGAATTCATTCAATCGTTTCTGGCGTGAAAGGGTTTAACTATACAGAACGACAACACTTGGTAACAAATAATTCTTCAATTTGACTTTTCTAGGGGAATGCGACTTCAGGCGCTGCTTCAAGCGAAGCGACTTGCACCGAATTCCTGCCCGTCGTTGGAGTCGAAGCTTCCAAACAGTGTCGAATCAGTCACATAGACATCGTGCTATGTCAATCACAGATTAAAGATATCAAAGATACTTACGGACTCTAAAGGCCGAGGACGCATATTTCTTCTAGCTTAAAACTGTCAGGCGAAATTGTGGATATGCGTAATTTTATTCTGCGTAGGAATGTGGTGAACCTGATTGGAACAGGTTTGGTCACGTCCTCGAAAGACTGGTAATGAATCGGGTTGGACAGTGGTTTTGTTATATAATGACAACATTCTATTTTCATGTTGCCGTGCGTCTGTTCGAAAAATTTATATTTTTAGGCTTAAAATTACACAAAATCCTGAGAGTCTAATAAGAAGAATATTCATGGACATTAAATATTAAAAACTTGAAATTATTCAGCCCACGTAGATGGCGGAAGTGCTTTGTTTTGGAGGCCAAGAGGTGGCGAAGTAAACGAGAGTGATGAAGCTTCGAGGGGATTGGTTAAGAGTCGACAGCCTGCGAGTTGTAGCGTTACACGAGCCAACCGCTAGCTCGAGTCACGACTCAACCTCGAGTCACGAGTCAACCTCCAGTCAATCACGAGTCAAACGAGTTTTTTTTCTTCTGTTTTTTTTTTTTTTATTATTTATTTCGTCCCGTAAGAAAAAATAGATTGTGTGAAATAGAATATATGAATATAGATAAATTTCTTCATTTGTGCATTTCGGCTCTCTAAGGTTATTGTCACTATGTCATTGATTTCTTTATAAAATAAATGCAGCTTTGCAACACTAATACAGTTCTGTAAACACGTTCCTGCAACAATTATCGGAACTTCAAGGTCGGGCACAAAATTCAGGAAAGAGGCAGCTCGCTCGCGTGGCACGAATGTATAATATCGTTCAACATTTCTCTGAGTCAGTAGACCGTAAATCTTCGAATTAGCGCCCGGGGCGCTTATTTCAAATTTAGGAGGAGACGAGGGGCGCTAAGGAGATGAGGGGCGCTAAATCGAGGGGGGCGCTTATTTAATTTTTCCCAATTCGTGGCCTGACATGATCATTTTTTTTAATACATCATCTGCACGTAAACAACAAAATAAGCTGTTTTTCGACATAAACAGTTGATCGTAAAGTTTAAATCGCGGCACCGTTAGTATTTGTAATTTTTTCCCAAACTTAACGTGTTGACACAAACTGAAACAATGTACACGACGAAAACTATACATCCTTTGTTGTCTCATTACTCGTCCACAAAATGGGGGAGAGGAGGGGGCGCTTATTCGAGGGGGACGCTAATTCGAGGATTTACGGTACTCAACTAGATTCGTGTCACTCACTCTTTGGATGGGACAATCTTATCTTGAGGGTCGTACACGGGAGTCTCTGGTACGGTTCAGGAACGGAGAAAATAGAGGATCACGGATATAAAAATTTCGTTTTCCCGAATCACGAGAATAAGCAATTAAGATATTCTTTTCAATAACTTGTTCAAGGCTCCATGTTGCAAATCGCATACTAAGTCACTCTCGATAGACGACTCTAACGTAGAATGGAGTGGTGAAATCACGAATATCGGTTTCTTTATGGGTCACGCAAAACCTTCAGGTCACGGATCACAAAAAATAATTTCCTAAATTCACGTTTCACGGAAAATAAAATCAGAAACTGGGGAGAGTACCTGTCCCCGGGTTAGAGGGGGGGGGGGGGGGGTTAGGGGCTTCTGTACTCTTCCCATATTTCATTCATTCATAGAAAACCAAGATAGTGGCGTTCAAACTCCTCAAGTAGACCGAAAATTATGGGACTGTAAACAGTCTACATAAGTTTCTGATTTCTTTATTCAATTCATTGTGTCAAAGACAAGCGTATACACGATTTCCCATGGTTTTACACAGCATATAGTTTCTTGTCTAGACTAATTCGAACTACTCGAGTACTAATGATTTATTGACTTGCCAGGCGTAATTTGCTTGTTTTACAACAGCTCTACACCATAAATTTACTTGCATCGCAAACCTTCAGATCGTCCAAGGAGCGATTTAAAGAAAAGGAAAGGCGTATTTTCTCCCACTCAAACCATCTTTTAAAATACGCTGAATGGTAACTTGTTACACTTTATTGCCTGTAAACATAAACATGAAGGGGCATTTATACTGGGCCAGGAACACCAGTTTATTTATTTTTTTAATTATTATTTTTTCTTTAATTATCTTTTTGGTTATTTCGTTATTTAATTTCACATATTTTTGGTTTGTGGTTTGAAAATTTTTCCACCCCTAAAAGGTACCAATTCTAAAACAACACATCTCCTGTCACATTTTTTCAGTTCAATACCCTAAAAGGTGCCGAAAAAGCTGCCGCTGTGGACCTTTTAAGGCTGAACACCGCTGAACACCCTAAGAGGTTGGAAACCGCGTTTTTAACTCCTAACTGGGTACAATGAGCACCCCCGACGTTCCCGCCCTTTTTGTATTAGGGACCTTACGCATGTGCGACGGCGAGGACGACGCCTATTAAAAAGTGTGTTTATCTTTTACTTTGGAATTTCGCATTTATTTAGATCTATTCAGTGTGTTTGTCGGTATTAAAACTTGCCGCTGCTGAATATGCTACGAATGTGTTCAATTCCAAATAGTTCCCGTTTTCAAAAAACCCTGAAAATTGGTCGTTTCACGTTGTCGATTTGCAGAGGGCGGCAAAGAAATTTACCAAGAATTATAAGGCACGTGCAGCTTTTGTTTGGTGACGTTCTCGTTGCCGTTGCCGTCGTGTTTTGCGCAAGGTCCCTAACGAGAGGGAACCTTAGGCTCAATTTCTGCCGCTTACTCGAGTCCGGCCTGCGTTCGAGTGCGTGCTCCTTCCTCGAACAGCGGCTGGTTCTCGAGCCTCGCTCCATCATTTGATCGACCACTTGATCAGGCTCCGAGCCAGCCTCTTCAAAGCTTTCAGTTAGTTGGGGCGCAGTGCGAAAAATGCCCGAGCGAAAACATACCGGAGAAGCACGGCAAAAGAAAGCGCCGCGCTTCTCCCCTATTTTTTCGCTCGCCGTTTTACGCGCTGCGCCCCAACTAACTGAATGCCTGGAAGAGGCTTGCAGACCTCGCACTTGCGGACCGCGTATTAGAAATTCAAAACACAAAACACGCGCGATAAAGTAATTCCGACGCGGTTTTAACCAAAAACAAAACTTTTTGCAGCATTTTGCTCCATACAATGCAAAGATTCAATCCCGCTAAAAACTTTTTGGGGGTTATAGGCACTTAAGTATCTTTTATTCATATTTTAAACGGATGTAAGGGCTCCCTGTGCACGCGCTAGCGCTGTACAGTGTTGGTCTTGAATGCAACCAATTTTTGTGTAATTCTTCTGCTTCTTTGTCACTCAGTACTTCGTAGAACTTTGCGAAATTCCTGTAGTTTCTCTAAGAAATAAATGGCTGGAAAGTCGGAATTCAAGTAATTCGCCACAATAGCCCTTAAAGGGGTGGATCCAGGATTTTACATGAGTGATTTGCACCAACTTAAACCCAAGAAAATTTGAAATTTTAGTGCTCTCAGAATGCAATTTTCCTGCATTCTGAGAGCACTTCAAGCCATACAGACACATTTAACAGCACCTTCTGATCAGAAAGGCATAATTCTTTACAAAAAATCATTTTGTGTGTAAACACCTTACAGCCTAAATGTATTTTTGAATTTAATAAAACTCTCCAGTGCTAAATCAGTTACAGCACCAGTTATTAAATCTTTGATAGCTGCTCCTGTTGTTCCATCCTCACAAAGGTAGAATCCCACAAATTCTTCTCTGACTGTTTTGGTCGAATCGAGAAATCTGATCACCACTGAAAGATTTTCTTTATTTGATATGTCAGCTGCTTCGCCAGAGATAATAGAAAAATATTTGCTATCCCTGATTTCCTGTGACAAATTATTCAGTATGATAGCACCCACAGTTGTAATCATCTCATTTTGAATGGTTTTAAAAATATATGTGGCATTTCTGGGTGCAGTTTTCAGGTGATGTTACAGTGTTGGGTCGCCGCTGTCAATTCGAAATTCTAACAGTGCCTGGAAATTACCGGATAGACTGGCATTTTGTGGATCATCATCTCGTCTACCTCTGAGGGCTATGTTGTTTTTACCACAGAAAATTATTGTTTTGAAAAGGGATTTCAGAATTTCGCGATTACTGTTGATTTGTTGTTGAAGTAAGTTGTTAATCTGCTGATCAATTGGGACCGCTTCTCTTCTCATATTTCTCAGAAAATTCTCCATTGCAATCACTGCTAAATTATGCATCTCACATTTCCCGCTCGCGTGTTTGATAAAACGTGAAATGGCGGACGTCCAAAGTGTTAGTGGAGACTTGTACAATTTGTCTAGTTTATTCGTATTTCGTCCACACTGGACTCCAAACAAAACACATGGTAAACAAAATGCACCATCGAGATACTTAGAGTATGCTAGCTAGGGAAATCCTGTTAGTCAACCCCACACAAAATGGCGCTTACAATAGGCCCTTTGCAGCTAAGCCATCACGTGACCTGCTTTTCATAAATTATGGGTTATAACTTAACAAATGCCAGAAATGGAAAAAGCATGTCGAAAATATCAAAATGGCGAAGTTTGAGGCCCCCATCACTAAGGAATGAGATTTTATGACAGTCTGAATTTTTAAAAGAATAAGAAGATTTTACAAATCCCCTAAATTTTCCGAAAATTCAAGCTGCCGTATAAACTTACTCTTTAATGTCAGGGGCCTCAAACTTGGCCATTTTGGTATTTTCGATGCGCTCTTTCCATTTCTGGCATTCTTTAAGTTATAGCCCATAATATGAAATTTTTCTCGGAAAAATTTGGTCACGTGACCCCAGCTGCAAAGGGCCTATTCGAACATTCCATTGACACTGGGAACTCAAATAACTCACCTGGTTTCCAAACATTCTCTATTAACCTGAGCTTGTCCTGGTCTGAATATGTTTTCGTTTCCTTGAAAACCAAGCCGATATCGTTCACAGAGCAGTCCTCCTTTCGGCAAACTGGATCGCCTCGAACCATAGTAACGTGTTTTGTAAATTGAAATCCCCTCTTCCTCCGTAACAAGTTACCGATGAACACTTTACTAATCTGAACACAAACAAACGAAGGACTTTCCGGGAGAGGCTTCCCTTTATATAGGATTGTCAGTAGTTTCCACGGTAGTTCGCGGCCTGGATAGCCAATCAAAACCAAGTTTGAGTAGTTCGAAAGACAATGTGAGTGTTTCTGGCCAATCGGAGAGAGTTTTGAGTGATTTGTGAAAAGATCCATATACTACCCAGTCCCACCCACTGCGTACACATTTTTTCCAGTCGTGACTACGAATTTTTTCGTGTTGATCTCGGAAGCGGATGAAAGCGCGCGAACGGACACTCGTCAAATTCGCTCAGGAAGGGCTGGATTTGCTGTGTAATCGACGGAATAAGGAGATACGACGTTTTTTCTTTGTTTTATTTTATAATAAACAATAAAACAAGAAGGATAATTGATTTCTTGAACTACACAAAGAACCTGAGAAATACCAATTTGGAAACATTTGAGTGATTTCTGCAATTCACTTAAACTACTCTGGATCCACCCCTGCGGGGCTTTTCACGGTTGCTTATCTCATTTGCATTACAATGCAGTCCAATGAGAGGCAATTTGCTGCAAAAATTGCCTCATATACACGCCCGCGCGCCCATGCTAGATTTAATATTGTAATAATAACAATAGCAATAATAAGAATAAGAATAATAACAATATTTACAGAGGATATCACCAAGCTAACGCTAAGTTAATTAGGGTGGTCCTCTATCTACATTACGACAATTTACTATGCGGAATTAAAAACTGACGTTTAAAAATTTAAAATTACAAGGATAAAAAATACAAAAAATATACAAACAGTTCCAGCTACATATTTTTTAAACCTTTTTAGGCTGTAGTCTCTAGCGTCCACAGATAAACCGTTCCAAGCATGTACTCCTCTATACTGGAAATATCTTTGTCCTGTCTTAGAAGATAGCTTAGGTATGAACAGGTTCCATTTGCGGCTGATCTTGTGTTGATTTGGTGTTTGTCTTTAACATACTCAAACCTATTATGTAGATAATTAGGGCTAGATTTACTAATAGTTTTGTACATCAATATGGACGTAAAGTAATCTCTGCATTGATTTAAAGGCATCCAGTTTAATTTGTAGAACAGCTCAGACGATGGGACATGCTGGGGACGCTTGATATTAAGAATGACTCTTGCCGCGTATTTCTGTAATTGAAGGATCCGGTCTAGGTTGTACTGCGATGTCGCGCCCCAGATAACACATGCTTGATCAACTAAACAAATTGACGTCAGTTTTTTTATGCCTCTGTCCTCTTATTGATGATAAATTGCGTCATAATAACATTGTCAAAGTGGCTGGGGAACGCAGTAAACTTTGACAATGTTATGACGAAATTTATCATCAATAAGAGGACAGACGCATAAAAAACTGACGTCAATTTGTTTTTACAATAACAAGACCCCAAAAGGGTCAAATGCCGGGGATAAAAGAGGGGTAAAGAAGCCGTAAACTTGCCGTAAACAAAGATAAGTGAATTTTATTCAAAATTTCGCGAACATTGTCATTAGCTTTTCTCGCTTTTTGATTGGCTACTCAAAAAAAGTCCATAAAATCTTATTGGTTAAAAAGTTGACAGTTTGACAGCTGAAAGTTGAACTTGAAAGCTTGCATAAATTAAAATTTTATCCGTCCGTACTCTTATTGATGATAAAAATGAGCCAATCAGCGCGGGAGAAATTAGACAGTTGTTGTGAAAAATAGGTTGGATTAGGGACTTGTAAAACGACTGCCTCGCGCATTGAGGTAAATAGGTTTTGATAGCTTTTAGGAGATTAATTCGTTTCAGAACTTTTCTACAGACTTCGTCAATGTGTAAATTCCAAGTTAACTGTTCGTCAAGTACGAGACCGAGAAGTTTGTGACTGCCTCTACACTTTTTATTGCTGTTCCATTGTGAGTGATCTGCATTCTCTGACCTTGCAAACGTGCCAATTTGGGTTTAGAGGCGATAACCATGGATTCCATTTTTGCAACATTCAAAGCCTTCCATGGTTTTCTATCCATGCTGAAATGGGTTTCACACAGTTTGCCAACTGCTGATTCACATATTCTAAAGTTCTGCCAGCAACTAATATTGTTGAATCGTCTGCGAACATTTTTAATTTCTGTAATTTCTGTAATGCAGATGAGAAAAGCTAACGGAGGGCTGATAAAATTTGATTGCATGTAAAGCGTTTCGCATGAAAAAGCACGAAACACGCCACATGGGTCCGCACAATTACAAGGTCCGCACACATCCACGGTAGGAAATGGAGCGTAGGAGTAAAACTCGCCCTAGTTTCCTTCGAAATGACCGAAAGCGGTGTGTCACTCTGTGTCACGTGTTTCCTGTGTGCGTAGTCCAATATAGTACAACGCGGGCTCTGCTTCACTAATTGAATGCCGAAGAAATTTTAGATTTGTGAAGATTATAAATTTGTTATTGGCTTTGTGCGTGTTGCCTTGGTCCAGCATTGATTTATTCTTGAAGATTGTTATATTTACTGATTTTCAATTTATTCGTGCTCAAAACGCCAAGGTAAATAAAATGGAACACAGAGCAACGGAAGAGCTGCTGTCGTTGTGGTAGCCAAGACTTCAACCAAAACAGTGTCATTTTCTGACGGTAAGGTTCTGTTTTTCTTTAACGCTAACCTGTATTGTCACCTGATACGATTTCTTTTTTTGTATTCTGCACCAGAATTACCCCGGCAGATTCATTTTGGTTTGCATTTGCAAGAAAAGTATTTCTGTTTTTATAAGCTAAGCTTATCTAAAATTGTTAGTGATCTAAAAAGTTTTGTTAGCTTGGTTTTATGTTGGCTTTATGGAATGTTGGGTTTTTTGTTCGAACGTCAACTTTCTGTTCTTTTTCACTTTTTTTTGTCATTTCGCGCTGTTTTTGTGTGGATAACTTAAAATGTGACAGGAAATATCAGCTGCTCATTTATGTAGGCCAGACCTTTTAGTTCCAGCGCAGTTTTGAGGAACAATATTAGGAAGCCGTCGAATTTCGGTGATTTTGGTATTATTGACTGCTGGTGAATCTATACATTGTTAAGCTGTTGAGATCTGACTGAAAGCTTTCTTCACGATAGTAATGACCACAACCATAACAAGTATTGCAATCCGATGTGAGTGTTGCTTAGGTGCTGTCTGATGTGTTTGGTTTCTGCACAGATTACTAACTACTTATTACCTGAGTGTGAGGTCTTTACGGGGAAATCTCAGACTGAGACCATGCCATATTGACTGAGCGATAGTGAGGTCAATACAGCGAGGTTGAGGTTTGAGATTTTTCCGTTAAGGCTGAATATTTGAGGTTAAAACATAGTTTATATTGCTTGTTGCTTTGTTTTTGCAAACCTGTACTCAACCTGTGGGCATTACGGGAGAATAATGCCCTACAATTTACCAATCAGAGCATGCATTATATCGGCTACAAGAACAAGCCATATTATAAAGATGCATATTCCAAACATAGCTGCCTTTTTCTTAACCTAAACTATGAAGAGAAGCTGCAAATATTTTTTTTTTTGCTCAATTTCACCTTGAAAGTCTCTTGGTCTAGACTACCATAAGTAACTTTCAGATCCTCTCCAGTCAGCTTATTTGCTTGAAACCAACTGATTGACAGCCAGAGGTTCTACAACCTGATCTTAACTTGTACTCTTAAAGAGCAGTTGGCTTTAACAAATAAGAACAAATAAGAAATGAACACTGAAAATTAAAAGAAATTGTTACAGAAAGGAAAAATGTGTCTGATTAATTAATTAATTAATTAATGATGGAGGAAGAATTTTTTTCAGGCTAGCACAACATAGTTACAGTTTACCCAAAGGGAAAGCCCAGAAATCTGTTTTCTTTGCAACCTGTGTCTGTAGAGTTTTTTGTGTGTTCATTTATACACAACTTTTCTGTATTTGGTTTAATTCTTTCAGTGAAGTTTTCATGCCTGAGATTCTAAACATTACAGGTGACATAAGAAAAAAAAGACTTTGATGGCAATCTGGACAACTTGAATTGTATCCACCATGGAGTCATCTGATTATAAGCAGAATTACAAAGTAAGTGTCAAGGTGTACAAGTAGGTAATTTAATGGGAAACATGACCTTCCGGTACTTTAAATTAATTACTAAAGACAATTTGGTACTTTCTTGGTCTTAAAATACCATAGATAGTATGATTCAAGTACCATTTGATTTATAATGATTCAATTTAGTGCTTTACTTCCAATCCCCTCAAGCATTGTTTATTTTTTCCTGAATAAGTGCCCTTACAATGAATGTCCCAATTTACTGACAGTTCTTGAGTTTTCTCTTGTTTTTTTATACAAGTGCTTAATTCCATTCTGATGTTTATATCAAAAAAAAATTAAGTGCCCAATTCCTTTATTGTTACCCAATCTCCAGTTGGTTGTTCCAGAAAATCTCCATGCCAATACCACAGGCAGCATATCGTAAGAGAGGTGGTGGGGGGTATAGTGAGATCTCATTAGGAACAATGAAACTCACAATGGTGTAGAAGTGAGCAACTTAAATTGTAAAGGCCGACCACAAACAAAGGCTTACAAAACTTAACACACACTTACAACAACCAACCACATGTATGCCTCTTGAAATCACATGTTGTAGGAACGATTGCATGATGCATATCATTATATGATATACTTGAATTCTAGAGGAATAGGGGGTTGTATCAGAAACATTGACCCTAAACTCTTGACTACTTACATCAATAGGAAAGGCCGAGGCCTGATATTCTCACTGGCCTCAAGAAAACTTGTCGCTAACATGTTTTTTTCTTATGAGTTATTAAAGTAAAACCTGTACATTAGCAAGAATGCTGTGGGTGTCCACCCCAAAGCTGACTCAATTTGATCTGCTGCCTAAGAGTGTGATCTTTTATGTAGCTGTCAGTTGATACACCTGTGGTGTCACCTTCCTAGGGACACTGGTGGCATGCCCCCTTCCCCCCTCCCACATAAAATTTTGAAAAGTTAACATAGTTAATACGTGGATTCCTTTATTTGGAGTGGAAATATGATCCTTTATAGGTACAAAGTACGATTGTAAATATTACAATGGAAAACAAATTTGTCAGAACTGGTCACAGAAGACACAAAAGGTTACTTCACTATGCACTCTTTGTTGAACTTGCTTTTTTGCTGCCACCCTCCCATATTTGGCCTTCTTTACAACAGGAGGATCAGAGTCCAACTCTGAACCAGAATCTCCCATCATCTGTGGGGAGTGTAGTGTCATTACCTAAAAGTAATGCATTGTGCTATCATAGGATCCCAGATGTGAGCCGGGGGGGGGGTTACTTTGGGAATTTCTGGGTGGGGATGTGCCACTGGGACCCTGGAACCCTTAGCCTATACCAGAGCTAGTTCAGCTGAATTTTGCTACCCTATACTAGAGTAAACTCCCCAAATCCCCCCATCTATCGACACTGTTGAGGCTGATTTGCGTAAATTTAAACTTGCCGATTTGATTTTTTTATATTTTTGAGTGGCAATTCCTGGTTTCCCTAGTCTAGATAAAATCTTCAACCAACTAGTCAGTTTTGTGAAAAATTATACCCTATTCTAGACCCAAACGCTCTGATTTATATACCCTATCCTAGAGTAAACTGCTTGAAAACCATACCCTTCACAGTGGCACATACCTATATAGCCCATATATGGCAGTGCCCCCCCCCCCCCCCCGGGGATGTGAGTGCACAAGGTTACAAGATCGCAAGTCAGTTCTGTTTGCAGTGAAATAAACCATGCTTGGTTGAACTACTAACTCCAAGCCAAATAACACTGTCACAGAGAGAGTCCATGTTACTGTGTGCATTAAACCCACTGGCTATTGTAATGCTGGCTCTGCAGGAGAATTTCCACTGTTGTAAAGTGTTTGAAGCAAGTTCAAAGAGAACAAGGAGTAAATTATGTCAAGAAAGAAAGTTAATTATATACTAGATATTAAACTAAAGCAGCAATTTTCTACTTCAAAATAAACTGTTGAAATCAGAAACCTAAATGCTTGAGAAATAATAGTTTCAATGTGAGAGCATAAGATTGGGTGAGACTTGAGAGATCTGCCACCCACTATGGGATTCACTGTCGCTGAAAAAGGGCTGTGAAAACTTAAGGCATCCCAAAAGAACATTGAATCCTGAGAGTAGCACGTTTTCTGATGGCTGCCTAACTTCTGATTGCTTTTTTCTTTGTTATATTATTAGATCAGGACTGCTACAATCTGTTGTGGACACAGATAGTTTGTGATTATTCCTTCCCCATTGTACTATGGGAGCAGGTAATCTAGCTTAACAAGCAGTAACCACATGCGTGATTGTGTAACAATCAAGTGTTGGCCTAATAAAGCTGATGATTTTAATTATGGTTAAAGAAGTTGATAATTATTTATTATTCATTATCTGGAACGGTTTTCTTCTATTGTCATCTTAAATGAAATGCAGAACGTATTGGAAGAACAATGTAAGTAAAAGTTTGTATTTTTGTGTTCATGAAAACAAAAGTAGGAAAATAATATATAAAGTGGTGTAACCATTACTTAACTGCTAATGAAAGGTTAAACACTGCAATTATCTGAGTGTGCTTACTTTTCATAATACATGTCAAGAAAGACCTGAATACTGAAATTCTAGAAAACCAAAACATACATAATTCTGAAATTGTTTTTACATAGTAGCCGTTTTTTAAATAAATGTAGTGTGCAGCAACAAGAATTTGTTCAGTATCACTTGCTTTGGAACATTTGTTTCTTTCATTTTTGAAGGCTGGAAAACTTGTTTTGCTAGGTAGTGGGCAACAAATCTTTTCTTGTATATTTTGCAAATGAAATGCTATCTGTTTTTGAAATGATGAACAAAATCATGGGTGAGTTGAAATTGACATGTGTCAATTGTCGACGCAGCAGCAACTCTCACAGGATGGATGGTTTTCTCAGTAGTGATTGTTCTCAGTTGTGGTATACTATATCTTTTATTATAATTATATTATATTTATTTACTTATTGCTCTGTGAAAACATTCTTGCCTTGTAAATAGCAGCAAGTATTCAGTCTTATTTTTTTTTTGCCTTCAACAGCATGTACTTGTCAGCCATGCAAGGTAATCCCAACGAGCCAAGGGAAACTGTCTGGCAACAATGTGTAAGTATTAAAATTTACTATTGGTGTCACCTCTTCTTTGCAACTAGGAAAGCAATTTATTTCTTTTAGACAAAAAAAAAATTACATACTAAACACCCTCTAAGCCTAAAACTTGAAAAACGAATGCATTTTACTGACTGTTAGACTATTTTGAACATTTTATGTTGGTGGGATGATGTTGTACATTGAGTCAAATTCCCCCAGTTAACATCCTTTTTGAGATAGATATAAAGCAAGGAGACATTACTGTAGATGGCTTTTTTCATTCATCAGAAGGGAGAGTGGCCTCCCTTATTTTACCTTCTAAAGTGTTAAATAAATGTGTAAATTTGTTTGTTGAATATGATAGAAAGCTCTATGACTTGTGTCAAGCATTAGATGTAATTTTGTAGATGTTTAAAATACATGTCTAATTCCTGTGGTTTTCCTAGGTGTCTTTTAAGAATTATGCATGCTTTCTATAGCATAATTAACATTAATATGAGAAGTTCATTCTTAAATAATTTTTGTCCTTAACCTGACTAGCAAAGCTCACAAGAACATGATGGTATAATTTGTGCCTTGTTTAAAGTGTTGTTCCTGAACATTTTCCTATTTTGTGGCTGGTGCAACATGATTTTCAAGAAAGTATTGATTGCCAACAAAATAAATTATTATGATAGTTAAGTAATATTGTTCTGTTATTAATAGGTGATGAAGGCAGGTGGTGCTGTGTTTATGACTTGAATGATTTCATGTAATTATGAACAATATAGTAATAGGGGCAATAGATTGGTTACTATGGTTGTTGTGTCATACCAAACTTTCCAATTTATTGTTGCCATACAGAGTTAGTCTCACTGGCCATGAAGTACAACAATAATGCATTCATTTTGTGTGCTAATACTGATGTTAATAAATTAAAAATGAGAAGTGGGTTTGATGAGATCATATTTTATTTAACACAGTGGTTCAAAAAATTTAATTAACTGCTACCAGTAATGTATAAAAATCAAGAAATCTTTAGTCTTCTCAAATGAATAGTTGTACTATTCTGCTTTAAATTCCTGTTAAAAAGCAACAAGTAATGATTAAGCTATATTACACATCTCCATTGTAATTTGTAAGTAAATTTTTCGTCATAAAGATGAGCAAATAAAATAGCAGTACTAAGAGATAAATTTACCATGAAAATTTAATTGAGACTGAGAATTCTGTATGATTAGTCTGTGTGTTATTTGAGTAAACTTGTAATGTTCTACAGATCAATGGCTAAATATTTCAAGGATCATGAGTTGTAAATGTTGGCTCCTTAATGGAGGTACAGATGGCACTGTGGTGATTGTGAATAGCTCTTTTTAAAATTCTACATGTCGTTCAGTGTCACTTCAGAAGACACAGTGTATACCAGGTACATTTTAATGTTTACACTCTGATTCATAGGCAGTGCTATATTCTGTTCATGTCATTACTCTTTCCATCAACACCAGTTTTGTTTCCTGGCCCATCCTGAAATTAAAAACCAGTTAATAAAATCAGGCAAATTGACATACAGTATTGTAAAAATTTCATTCAGTCAGTTTGCTGTTTTGATCCTGTTGTGTTAACAAAACAAAACCCAAAACAAGCCCATTTATCCAATGGATACATTTTCCATCCCTTCCTTAACGGGCACGCAACTAGGTTCGAAGTGTATATTATTTGGATGTTTGTAGTTCTGTGTCCAAATGTTGAAATTGTATAATAATTATATTTTGCAAATAATTTTGTGTCTCCTATACATATAGGAAAATAAATCATGTTTGACCCAGGCAAAATTGTTGCATGAATGGTTTTCATTTACAAATCAGTTATGACATTTGAGGTTAATTACCATACATCAAGATTACAGGCATAGCAAAAGTTAGATGACTGTAAGCTTCTAGACATCCGGGGGTGTCAGTTAACTCCAAGTTGTGTCATGTGTGCTTTTGACATTAGTATTAGGGCAATAATGATTCGATATATTTTTATAGAGATTATTTTCTTCCCTTTTTTGGCTCCTCTTGTTTCCCTATAGAAGTAGTCTCTGAAGGTTTAACAGAAAAATGTTTATTTTTGTAATTTATTTTTATGACATGTTATGTGAGAACTTTATGGGTTTTTAAAAAACATGAGATAGAGTTTACTTTTTTAGACTAACTGCTGTAGATACATGTATATGCCTTCTCCTTCTCCTTGACACCTGGTTCCTTTTAGAACCATTTGATTCATTAAACTTGTATAATTATTTTAAGTTATATATTTTCATAAGCAGTACATGGTTTATTCATTTTGGTCTCACCTCTTCCTTTTTGCTCCAATGCATGTTGCCCTTAACAATTTTTTTTTGTGTGTATAAGCTCACACATACTAGGCATGTATGTTTGTTTAATGATGATAGATATCAAAATATTGTTTTGATTGTAAACAGCTCCTACAAAGCTCCTGTACATGTGTGAATGTGCATAAAACTAAAATTGTTTGATATCTTATAAATCTTAGAAATCAGTAGCAAAATGACAATGTTCAATATCCTTCTAAACAGTGGTTTTGTTAAAAACTGTAAATTGAGATTAAGGAATGGCAAAAGACAAACAATGAACTCAGTATTTACCAGTCTTTATCATAAATTGTGTCTTAAATGCATTTCATTTTATGCTCTATAACAACAATGGGGGAGCTTAAATGTAGCATTGTAATGCTAATCACTCCCTTTCAATTCGTGTGTAATGATATAAATAGCATGAAAAGAGTCAGAGCTCTGTTGCTACTGGAATGTAATATAGCTACTGGTTAATGTAATGTCTACATGGACCAGGAATTATGAAACTTTGGTATAACAAAACTCTGCCTTTATAGGGCTGATTGCAACTGAACAGTTGCATGTGACTGCATTATGAATTGGTTTAAGAAACGACTCCGGTTTGTATACACTCTTTATACAGCCAGTTGGTGTTTATTAATTGTGGGTAGAATTTTCAGATCAAAGGTTTTTTAAAGATGTGGGGTTGATAACAACAGGATGTAGTAATTATACAGAGTTTCAGATCCTTCTTCAGTTATACAAAAGAAAATCACAATATTTCTCAATGGCCTGGTTAGGGATTAAATCTGAAGTCTAGTTATAAAGAAAGAGCTGAATTCCCAAGCCATTTGACAGGACCTGGTTTTTTACTACTACATGTACTCTTGTAATACTCTTGTAACACTCTTGTATTTCAGGCCAGCTAATCAATCAGCTGGTGGAACCAGCAATGGCATAAGAACAAGTTTCCCAAAGAACAACAAAGTATCTGCATTACAAAGCCCAGATCATGGAAAACAAAGTAGCAGGGAAAAGGTTTTAGTAAAGAAAGATTCTGTTCTACGAAATCCTACTCCTAAAACACAAGTTAGTGCTGTTACTGGGAGTAGATCAAATGTGGGAAATTCTCAGCCTGCTTTGGGCAGTGGACTAGAAGCAAGTTTTGCTTCTCTAAGACGGAGTTCAGCTACTCCAGACTTGCTCAATACTAGTAGTGTATTTGATCCATCTGAAAAACCACACTCCTCATCCAAGCCCAGCAGTGCAGGAACAAGGTCATCCTCTCCTCGTCTCAAGAGACCTCCAACAAAGGAATCACGAAGTGTCTCTATCTGTGAAACAGAGGTACATGGCTGATCTAGTTGAAACACTAATTGATTGTTAGACTGATCAATGTCTTATAAAAAAGGAAAGCACCATCAACATTTCAGAAACTATATTTTGTGTCAAGATATAAAACCTCTACCACCCAGAACTGAAAACAATGCACTAATTTTGACCACTTTTTTATATACTTACAAAAATGTAACTAGAACTGATTATATGGTGTATTTTTATCTTGTTCTTCAGAGGGTAATTGTTGTTGTGGTCAACTCTAAAAATGTTTAAATACTTTTTTACTCTCAGAACTTTTTACAGCTCAATCAGTATAGACTTATGGATGAAATTGGAAAGGTATGAGCACTATTTCCTGCCTATTTATTACAGTAGAATACTTTAAATCTTCAGTAGATTTGTTATTCCAATACTCAGCATCACTTTAAATCTAATATAGTTGAATCTGAACCTGGCTGGGAACAAACTTAACCCTTTGTGTGTTGGTTGTATTTTTAGGGTTCTTATGGAGTTGTCAGGCTATGTTATTCTGATTTTGATCAAAGCAACTATGTGAGTATTTACAATTTGACAATCTAAGACAAAAACAACAACTTACAAGAA
Organism: Orbicella faveolata; assembly: GCF_042242905.1. Taxonomy (NCBI): domain Eukaryota; kingdom Metazoa; phylum Cnidaria; class Anthozoa; order Scleractinia; family Merulinidae; genus Orbicella; species Orbicella faveolata. Next base: position 987,194 of record NW_028301577.1, read on the forward strand.
AAAGACCAACAGGTTTCATTTTTTAATATCACAGGAAAAAGAAACATTTTACAATTTGTCCAGACTTGTGAATTTTACAAGTCATTATTTTAAGTGAATACTAGAGAAAAGAGGAAGACTGGAAGACTCACCATTGACCATAAAGCTTATATTTTAGGTTCAGTTGAAATGTTCACTTTGCCCTCTAGTGATATACATTGTAATGGGAAAAAAATTATTGAGAAATGTAAGTTAAATGTGACCAAGGAAAAAATTAATGTCACAAAAATATGACCTTCTGCTTACTGATACTCTTACCACTGAGACACAGAGAGATTCACTGTTTGTTTGGTCAGTTAGCGGGTTTATGTGTATTATTGTTGGTAGGCAATGAAGATAATATCAAAGAAAAGAGTGATGAGAAAAGCTGGCTTAAGTAAGTCAAATACACAATGTATTATAACTTTTATAATTGTAACAAAGTATTTTTAATCTAACATCAAGAATGTTCTCTCATTTCAAGATGTAAGGTCCTGAACAAATGCCTTAACACCTATCCCCTCCCCCCCCCCTCCAAAAAAAGATAAATCAATCACACTGAATATATGAATAGTATGTTAAATGAGTGAATAAATTGGTGTGCAAACGATTCCCACATTTTCAAATATTCACAAGTACTTATGGTAACAAGGCTGCTCACCAATAATAATCCAATCAAATCCATGCCACAATCCAATGACTTTCTGCAAAGGTGCAGTTGTTAATTGGAACGTTGTAACAAAGACTGTTGTTGTAGTTTTCTTCTTCATAATTATTATTTCTAGGCTATGTACAATGTATCATGCAAAATTTGTATTGGCTTGGGATGAAAAGCTTTGTGTCAGTTTCATTTTTTCCTCATCATAGGACGACCAGGCGAGAAAGGAAAGAACACAGGACTGGAAAACCTACAAAGAGAAATTGCCATTCTTAAAAAAGTTGATCATCCCAATGTCGTCAGCCTTTATGAGGTTCAGTGATGCTATCTTTTTCAGCATAATGGTTCTTTCAATCCTAGCAGCATTTTTACCAAATTGTTCTTCAGAAGGAAGGATTTGATCATATCAGGCCTGAGAATTATGTAATGACTTTTCTTTAAGCTGTATTTGAAAAGTCAGCATCAATATTTTCCTTGTTTCCAGATGCTTCACTACACAATGTCCAATTCCCAGAATGTTATGTCCCTGCTGTACATAGTGGTAGTTGTATTATACACAACAAATGTAAGATCTGCTTTATTTAGACCTGGGTATAACGTATTTACATAATGCTGTGTTGAATACTATTTCCATGATGCTATGTAGGCCTGTCTCAACAAGGGAACTAGTCACTCTCTTATGGGAGAAATTTGTTTAGAAGTAATATTTTTGTTTGCTGTCTTCTTGCCTACAACCAACACCCAATTGATTGGCACTTGAATTACCACATATGAAGGTCCAGCAGATTCTTTCACTGCTCTTAATAAGAACTCATTAAGATGTTGAAACATATGTTAACAACTTGTCAGTACAAAAGGCAAACTATTCCCGTCATGACTTTCTAAGTTCGTATTTACCACTGATTCCCTATTCTGTGGGCTTAGTTCAATAGTGAAATATATAGAGGATATTACACGGTGGCAAGAAGATATGAATTTTATGTTCGAGTGTGAAGAACATAAAATTCATATCTTTGAGCTAACATGTAATGTTCTTTTTATTATATAGACATACTGATGACGGCGTTTTTGATGATTTTCTGAAGATTTCCGACCACTTCCCGAAGATTTCCAAAGATTCCCCAAAACTTGTCCGAAGGTCACACCAACGTTGCCGACCATCTTCCAAAAATTTCCAAAGATAAGCAAAGATTGCTGAAGACTTTCAAGGAAGACCCAATGATGTTTCAATCATACACCAACGAATTTAAGTACAATTTAAGAGACAAACTTGATATCAGTGAAATCATCGATATCTTCACTAGTGAGGATATGGAAAATACGCCACTCGAGTCCTGGATGTAGTTTCGTATGAATTTTACGAGTGGTGTATTTTCCAGTAAAACACTCATGTCTATATAACAGAAGCAGCTAGGAGGCAAAATATGGATTTGTGGCATATGACTTGTTATTGTTAAACTGGGTATTTATCTCTGTATTTATGTGGTATGCCCCTGAGCCATGAATAGCTCTCATTGTCCTGTTCTTTTGGTGTAGTGGTTAATGTTAGCGTTCTTCCATATCATAAATATATCAGGAAAAAAGAGGTCTATTGATTGATTTTACTGAAATTTTGTTCTTTATTCCAGGTTTTAGATGACCCTTCAGAGGATAATCTCTATCTTGGTATGAGCCTAGAATTTTAAAATGTGATAGATCAATTAATACAGTTATTTATACAATCATGTAATATTAAATAACATTTTTTTTTATTTTTGTAGTGTTTGAGCTTATGGATAGAGGGTAGGCATTGAGTACACTTAGTTGATTATCATCCTGTAAATAGTTAATCAGCCTTTGGTCTTGACAGTACTGACGAAGTGCAGCAAGGTCCATACTATAAAGACCAAGGGCCAATTTTCTCCCAGTATGGTCCCGAGAAATCTTGGCCAATGAAATAAATAATTTTCACCCTACCAGATTTAATCTGAAGAAAAAAGTCCCACAATCAATCATGACCATCAATTGCACAATTCTGACTGAAGGCTGCTTAGTGTTTTCTTAAGTATCCTGCAGTGAATGTTTCAAAGGAATCAAAGAGGAAAGGGAACTTGGAAGAAAAAGAAAAAAATGTTTTATTGAGACAGGAATAATAGTTGTCAAATGTCCAATAAATGCCCTATGGGGGAGGGATGGGAGGGCTTGGAATTGACCGAGCCATATTAACCATAATTTCTTGAGAGATAGAGCCCCCCATCCTGATCCACTGGTTTTAGTAACTTTAACAAATCAATTTCCATTGTTCAGCACTGAAGTGGGAAAAGGATGTTACTGTGCTATTTCACATGATCAGTAGAACACTGTTTTCACATGAGATATCTAACAGTACAGCTGTAAGTAGGAACAAAATATCTTACTAAATTTGCAATTGTTTCTTGTTTTGTCTTAAAAAATAACAGAGAGGTTATGGCAGTACCTGGACCACCCCTGTCAGAGCAAGATGCCAGAAAATACTTCATTGATGTTGTGTTAGGAATTGAATACTGTAAGTCCAGATCAAATCACTGTCAATATATCAATCAATTAAACATCGTAAATATCCTTTATAATTGATATGTTTTTCTCTTTGATTTCAGTACACTATCAGAAGATTGTTCATAGAGATATAAAACCATCAAACCTCCTCCTAGGAGAGGATGGTCATATCAAGGTACAACTTCAAAGTAATTTTGATTTTAAATTATATCCAACACCAAATGATGTCATAACAAAGATTAAAAAAGATTTTCATCTTCCAACTTGGAAGTCAATAGGTATCAATGGCAATCTGTTAAATATACCCTTTTGTGATAATTTCTATCAAAGTAAATGTTTTAAAAGCCTGTCTGGTGTTAGATATAACGTAGGATTTACCGTAACCTACTATGATAATAGATTGCAGATTTTGGTGTAGCTGACGTCTTTGAGGGTGATGATGCCTTGTTAAATAAAACTGCAGGATCACCAGCATTTATGGCCCCAGAATCTTTACAAAGTAAGGCTGAAAACTGCTGTTACATCATTTATGGTGCAGAATACTCTTGTAATTTGTACCGTTGATCAAATGGTCTCAAGTGCAATTTGGATTAATTACATGTAAGCTCAAGTAAATCTTTCAAAGACTAAAAAAGTGCATAAACCGATAGGGTGAGTGCAATTTGTGGTCATTGAAAAATTTATGAGTGTTTATTTATTCCAAATTGCTTGAGGAAGATCATTTGATTGCTTGTTATTGATATAAATGCAATTTAATTTCCACTTTTTGCACTCAGTTTCAACTTTCTGCACTGCTTGGAATTACTTGATTTGCTCTCAATCAGCATGCTGAAATTACAATATTGGGTTTAGTGTATGACATCATCATGATCTTTAATTTGCATATGTTACACAATTTACAAAGTTGAATATCTGTGGAACTACAGGGGTTGAAATGTTGCCCATCTACCTGTCAATTTCAAGTAATTTTAGGAAGTGACAGGTAAAAATATTGATGCCTGTCGCTGGTGACAGGCAAGAAAATCTTTAGTAATTCAGAATTTATCGATTTGAATAATATTTTCATCTGTTTTCTACCCGCAGTCATGCTTACTTGTGCAGTTCTTGCATGGTAGTTACCAGACTCTACTCAATAAGAGCAAGATGATGCAATCTTTCAGTGTGCATGACAAAGACAGCAAATGTGACTTACGTCAACTTGCTTTATTCTTCTGCGTTTTTTCACCAATTAGTTCAGTATTTCTGTTTGCAATATGGATCATTTTCTAATGCGTAAGCAATGTGCTAAAGAAGCAGAAGTCGAAGAAGTACACGTAGAAGAGAATTTCGAAACACCGACAACGAAATGTAATAAATAAATGTACAAGTATTTGAGTTCAATGAGAAATGGAAAGATGGGCACCTGTGGTTGTCAGCAGAGGATGGAAAGATGTTCTGTTCTTACTGCAAAAGTTTGATAAAACAAGCAGAAACACTTCATCTCAGGCTGTGAGTCGATGCGCTTAGAGAACCTCATGCATGTTGCCCTTAGCAGGGTCACTGTAAAGAGCTTTAACCCATCCCTGGGCCTGCCATTCAATTATGGTAGAATGATGCTAAAAAACCCAGGAGACTAGTGGATGTCTATGGGCAAAACCAAAGGCCTAAACAGGCTGAGGCAATAAATTGACAACAAAATGTCATTGCTTTCTATCAGTTTATTACTAAAGATTGTACAACCTCAGTTGAGTTTAAAAAGTAAAAATAAATATTAGTTAAAAAATAATATTGTTCAAGTTGGATATTGGTGGATATAGGTGAAAAAATATTCTGCCTGTTATTAGACACAGGTAAACAATCTGGGAACATTTCAACCCCTGAACTAATACAGATATTTGAAAATGGAAACTGCTATTTTTAATCTTTCACGAAATTCTCTGTAATACCCCTAAGATTGGAAGGGATAAAGATTTGATCACAGAAGCTCTGTAGAGTAGATCTAATCTGGTGTATGGGGAAGGTAAAGCAATAAACATCAAGTGACAGTAACCTGAAATTTGGACATACTAATTTTCTGTCAGATTCACGTGACCAGTACAGTGGAAAGGCTGCCGACATATGGGCTTTAGGAATCACTCTGTACTGTTTTATCTTTGGCAAGGTTAGTGGTATTACAAACTCCTTGAGCAACACAGTGCATTGGCCTTCAACACGTATTTTCAACCACAAAAAATATGAAAATGTGGATAATGTGTGCAGCAATAAACAAAGGACAAGTGAGAATAAAAAGCTATTCCTTGTTCTTACAGGTTCCATTTGATGACATAAACAGGATGGGCCTTTATGAGAAGATCAGAACTGAAGAGTAATTATTTTTATTTGTTCCAAGTGGCTTAATTTATTGATTTATATTAATATAGCCTGTTCCCAGGAGGAGGGGTACTCCCCATAATGGCCTATACAGGAAGGCTCCACCTGAAAGGGGAACCTTTTTCAGGCTTCAGATATCTAAAAGGGGAGGGATTATACAAGTTGAGGTATATGTATGAAAGGATAGGGAAATCTGTTATTTAGTTATTTAAAAGGGCCTTTATTAAAATATTTTGAACACACACACCTTATGGCTGTATTATTTAATTTATTAAGCACTTCATGAAAACGGCAAGAAGATTCCTTTTTTTTGGTGATTTATTCACAATATGGGCCGGTTGTGAAAGCATGTGAAAAGGGGACCTTTTTTCAATTAAAGGAATGCGAAAGGGGTACCTTTTCTGTCAAAATGGTGTACGAAAGGGTGAGAGATTGGACTCACTGCCAAGCCTACCCATAAAAAACTTTGTAGAGTACCCCTCCCCCAGGAGCCTGTTAAATAATATTAGTATCACCCAACTAGTGGACTAATGCAAATCCTGCATTTTGATTGGCTATGCTACTAGGGGACTATTAGTAATAGTCCTTGAGTAGCGAAATTGGCGCCATCGAGCGTGACGTTTTCTTTCGTTTTATTCCCAAATAAATATTTCTTCAACTTGCATTTGCTGACTTTGTTATTTACCTTTTCTGTCTGACTAGTTGGGTGATACTAAAACAATTAGACCCTTCGCCCTCAAGGGCCATGGGTCAATAGCCCATTCGGCTTCGCCTCATGGGCTATTGACCCATAGCCCGCAAGGGCTACGGGTCTAATTGTTAAATAACAACATGATATTATATTTGAAGGAGTGCTTGGAAAAAGCAGCAAGTGACCTCTGACAAATTGCTACATTCTCCTCTGAGATTACCTTGTATTCCCTTTTGAAACACAAGGATAGTTTGACATTTAACCAACAGTCATTTAGGGCCTTCTGTGCATTCTTTCGTCATTTAATGTATTATTTGCACATCAGCTATTAAACGAGCAGCAGGTTATGTTGATAGTTTCTCTGCCTTCTCTTTCTTTTTGGCATGCGCTGTTGTTCAGACTGACCTTTCCAGAAGAGTAAGTATTGCTACTCTGTTTCTTGGTTATGATTGTTGTTATGACTTCACCATGTTCAGTAAGATTATTGAGGTTCCCACCATGCAGGTACAGACAACAAAGGGAAGAAGAGAATACAACAGTAGTGAGGGGAATTGATTATGAGGAGAAAGCATCTTAACTCCTCTTGTCATCCTCTTATGGTTATGGTTGACATTCTTTTCATACCTCACCCTTATTTTCTCCCCTTACTCCTTGCCCTTTGTTTTTTTATCAGCTTTAATTAATATTGTTACAATACTAGTGAGTAACTGCTAAGTAAACACATCTAGGAGGTTAAAAAGGCAAGTTAACTTTCTACCCTCTCCTATCTCCCTCTTATCAGAGTTCTTTTTAACTGAAACTTGTATCTTGTGTCCTGCCTACTGGAAAAACTTTGAATGAGGAATGGGGAAACAGACAAAGTTTAAAGTGTTTTGGTTGTGTGTAAGGGAAAGATTATTATCTACACATAACTGGCAGTTGTCGCAACCAAACTAAGAAAAATTGAATGCCTGCATTACACTGTAAATCACACTTATTTTGTGAAGTTGCTCTAAAGGCAGTAAACAGTGTTCTTTCGTCTAATACTGCAAGTTCTACATATCCTCTGCAATACATAAAGTATTGGGTAATTAGTAGGGAAAGAATTAAGTTACTGTTATTCAATTTTCAGGCCTCCATTAAACCCTCAGTTAGAAGATCTTATCTTGCGAATGTTGACTAAGGATCCCAACGAAAGAATTAACATCCAGCAAATCAAGGTATTTCCTAATCTAGGTTGTGAATTTATATACTGTGCACAATTGCTTCATTACCTACAAACTGAATGCCCATGGCATTTTAAACTGCTGAACTTACAACAAGACCCACATCAAATCAATGCTTTATTACATTCAAACTGTGTACTTTTGGCATTTGATTGCCAGTTTTTTGTCAGATAGGTAGGGCACCATAGCTTCTGGTTACTGACAAAATAATAAACCATGATGGTTAAATGGCCCCAGGCAGGCCGGTTAACTACTGTGGTCTTATTGTGGTCTGATCTATTTTTCTTCAGGAACATCCATGGGTCACCTATGGTGGCAAACAACCTCTGCCATGCACTGCTGAAAACTGCACTGATATTGAAGTTACAGAGGACGATATTCAGAACAGTGTAAAGTCTATTCCAAAAATTAAGACTCTGGTAAGGATACTGCACTGTGTGAAAAGACTCCAGTTATTCTAATCTTTACTTATCTCTGTTTGAGACTGGGAAATTGTGCTTTTCTCTGGTGAACACTGGTAACCAGTCTAATCTTGGGATGAGGTATATCACAATTAACAATTAGATTATGAGCTCGATATTTCTGAGGTGATAGGGGCACCTCAAATTTTGATGCTTCAAATTCACATAAGGGTCAATTTCCTTACTTTAGTTTTTTGGGGGAATTAAAATGTGATTAATATTTCTAATTATTATATGGCTGTGTCTCACAAGGACTGGGAACTACTGAATTCAAGAATTTGATTGGCTGAAATCGATATTGAAAGCGGTGTAGATTTTTCCATCTAGACAGGTTACATTTACAAAATACATGCAAAATGCAAAAATATTGACTATTTTCTTCTATCAATATTTATTTATGGAAGTGCCAAAAAGCCTGATGAGGAGAAAAGTAAAGAGGACGGGCTAACTTTGGCAGAATTAAATTCAGCTCATTGCTGTTCGCAAGCAAAATGTCACTTAGTCCAAACCAGTTACATTAAATGAATTAAATTGTTCTTGTTTGCCATATAATAAACATCTTATTAACCAAGCGTAGTCTGTATGGGAGAGTCTTGACCGAGGTCGTGTGTACAGACCTCACTACATTCGGTCTGTACTGTACTCGTACTGTATGACCTCAGTCAAGATTCTCCCATACAGACCTCCTGCTTAGTTAATAAGAACTAAATATTTTAGTATGTTAGTATACAAAAACCATAGTCATATTTTTTAAAAAAATGAAACATAAATAACAAGAGCTAATTAGGCTGTAGTGTTTGCCCCATTTTATTTCAGAAAGCAGTGGCTGCAGAAGAGCCGTATAAGATGTGTTACTGAAACATTTTATTTACTCATGTATTCATTGTTTACCTGTTTGAGTTGGAATTCTTTGTAAGATTACTTTTTTTCTCAATGTATTTTTCATTTCATTTTCAGATACTTGTCAAGAGCATGCTGAAATACCACACATTTGGAAGCCAAACAAAAATAGAACGGATTCGTTCCCACTCGCAACCCAACATTGCACCAGAAGCAGAGGAGAGAAAAATCACCAAGATTTAATCCTCAACTGTTATCATATAATTTATGACACACAGATGTTGTGAACTGGCATGATTCCATGTCAGTAGAGCATTGGTTAGGGTCACACATTCCTTTGGGAAATTTTTTGTTTTGCAATCTTTTTTAAGAAGTAGTTGAGGTGGTAAGATCTTTGGGTTTTTTGTACAGCCTGTATGCTAAAAGAAATTGCAATGGCAAATTGGCTCACAGACAATATTATTTTGCATTCTATCTTTATTAGCATCTGTTCTGCTTTGGCTTTATAGTTTAAGGGTGCCTTCCTTTGGGGTGATCTGAATCAGGATCAGTGATCCAAGATCACTTGGATCATGGTTCATCAAAGGAACCGATGAATCCACTCTGGTCATGGATTCATTGATTCCTTTGATGAACTATGATCCAAGTGATCTTGGATCACTGATCCTGATCTATATCACCCCAAAGGAATGCACCGTAAGACTTCAAAGGGCAGACCAGTTGCAAATACATGTACAAAGTAATGCATTTCAAATGTATATAAAATAGTCAGAAGGGGAAAAGTTAATATTCTAGATCGACACTGGCATGAGTATACCAAAGGATATTGGAACATTTTTTGGGATCTTTGTTGATATATCAAAGCAGCAAAGCTTTGAAAAAGAAATGTGGATTTCAGATTAAGAAAGTTTATTTTCATTTCATCATTTCAGCAATGCAAAAATATCCTTTTTTATTCAATGTAATACCTTTTAGGAATCTCCTGTCATCCTTTAAATATCAAAATTAAAGATTAGTGAAAGTCAGTTTCCCTATCATCACAAATTTATTGAAAGTACATGTGAACGTGATGCTGATTAATCTGTGAAAAAACAAAGTAGCATTAATATTAGGTGTCATTACATGTACATGTATTCCATGTATTTTACACAGTGCCTACAGGACCAAAAGGGATGCTACTGAGAATGAAACATGGAATATAGTTATGTAATGTTTAATATAGTCAAGGTTAGACTTGCTCAACCATTATGAAAGGAAACTATAGAGAGAAAACTTCATAGTTTCAAGCCATATACACATGAAATTTATAGCCAGATAAATTTGTGTTAGTAGCAGTCAATTTATATAATAAAGATTATTTTCATTTCTTGTCTAAATCTGGGAATAAGATTATGTCTTTTGATAAATTGATTGTATACAATAACTCCTTCATGTAACCAATATTTACTCAAATTCAATATTTATTTGTTACCAACTTGGCCTTTGCTGACAGTGCCTTCAAGTGATCTTCACCCCCTAAATGTCTATTTTTGACACAAATTTATTTTTCTTGATTATAAATCACAACAGATTGTATTAAAAACTAATTATTAATTTGATTATAATCTTGCTAAAGTATAAATAAAGCATATTATCATTTAGGTATGGGTCTCTTTCATTTCATAACTCGATTTTTTAGATACTAAGGTATGCCCATGTTGATATTGCACCACAAAAGGTCCCCTTCCTTCATGCAACTTCCAGGGGGTGCAGAGTGTACACTTTAGAAAATGTATACAATAAATCCTCTAATTAGTGCCCAGGGCGCTTATTTCAAATTTAGGAGAAGACGGGGGACGCTTAATCGAGGGGGGGGCTTATTTAATTTTTCCCAAATCGTGGCCTGACATGATCATTTTTTAAATACATCATCTGCACATAAACAACAAAAGCTGTTTATCGACATAAAAAGGTGATCCTAAACTTTAAATCACAACACCGTTAGTACTTGTAATTTTTTTCCAAACTTAATGTGTTCACAAACTGAAACAATGCACAAACCTAATCCTACACAATGAAAACTAGACATCCTTTGTTATCTCATTACTCATCCACAAAATGGGGGAAGGGGAGGGGGGTGCTTATTTCAAATTTTGGTCGATAAGAAGGGCGCTTATTACAAGGGGGTGCTTATTCGATGGGGGGCGCTAATTCAAGGATTTACAGTATACTGTATCCTCACTTTGAACACTCCAAGAGGGTTGGTGTTCTGAATGCCAAATGTTTTACAAAAATATGAAGCTAGACTGAAATTCCCAGAGGAGGGGGGAAGATATCGCCGTTTCTGGAACAAAATGATTGATGATTGACCAAGTGGTAGAAATGTGATAATCATGGGAGAGAGGAGCTGACACCACAGGATGAAATGACATTCATGTAGGGAAGAAATTAAAACATAAGTTCATTCTATACTTTAGGCAAAAGAAACACACAGTGAATGATTTCAGAGTATATGACTTAATTTCAAACTGCACCTATTATCATAGTTAAAATCTTGCTCTAATAAGAAAGTTATGAGATACTACAATGTACAATTTTAATTTCCCTTGAACATAGTGTCAAAACTGCAAACTTGGTGTAATCATTCTAAAACGTTCCCAATTAAAATATAGCATTTCATTCTTTAACAAAAGCTTTCTTAGCTGGTTCCACTGGTGAAGTGGTTCCATTTTTTAATTTCCTCTTCAAGTGTTTTTTAGCTGGCTGTTCATGTGTTTGTTTACTTTCACCATTTCTGTTCCCATTATTTACAAGATTCTCAGGTGAGTTGTGACCTGAACAGTCCTCAGTCTCCTGAATGATGTCAAACTCATGTGTGTTCAGTCTCCACTGGGCTTCATCAGGGTCGGTAGCACCCTCCTCCATGGTCCTCTCTACATAAGTAGCATGACCACTGCCATCAACTAACACCACAGTGTTTGTTCTGAGAAAAAAGTTAGAATGGGTAATATGACTGGAATAGTCACAAGCTACTAATACATAGCCAGGACTATTGACAAATCCTGTTCGAAGATTAGAAGGCATTCCAATTCCTTTTCAATAACAGTTTCCACAAGGAGTAACTCAATGTCAACGAAATGTTTGTAATTAGTAACTTAGATCATGGAAGAACAACCAGGCATGGTTTCCACAGTGCTGTTTGTCACAACTGTACTATAACATAACAATTGATCTTGCACTGTCACTAAGGTAAATCTTTGCATCTCTGACTCAAAATAAATAAAAACTGACCACTAGGTCAATGTACCCTTTTCAATCACAGTTTCAACAAGGAGTAACTCAATGTTAACAAAACGTAATTAGCAACTTTGATTATGGAAGAACAACCAGGCATGGTTTCCACAGTGCTGTTTGTCACAAATACTATTACATAACGAAAACTGATGTTGCATCTTCAATAAGGCAAATCTTTCACACAAAATAAGAAAAACTGAGTATTACTTCTCATAAATCTAATCTTGTGGACTGCCTTAAAATGTAAGTTAGTGTGTATTTGCAAGGTTAACTTTGACAAAGATATTATTTCCAGTCAGAGGGTGAAGCATTACACCCAAATAATGATGAACACTCCTATTGATCCAATATTGGTTTTTAATCCAATTGGAGCAAATATCCTCCGAATAACATACAAAATGAGTAGAAATATATAAACAATAGCCTCCATTTGGCATGGAAATATGCTAAAATATTTGTCCGCAGACATTATCTGTTCCGAGAAGTGAACAGTTTTCTGAGAGCATATCTCGAGGATAACTGTCAGCTTCGAGGAACAGATAATGTCCTGGAACAAATGTCCAAGTATATTTTCATGCTAAATGGAGGCTATTATGTTTATTATCCTGCATTAGTTGGGGAATATTCAGTCACGTGAAATGTTTAGACCAACTGTGTGCGAGCGAAAATATTTGATGGATTATAAACAACATTACATAGTGAGAAAACCTGTTTGACAGGTCATTTTGACTGTGCACATCATGCAGAACTGCCACACGCTCCCTCTTTCCCTCTTTCCCTAATAAATTTATTGGCTAATAAAGCCCCTATTAGATGTTTTGATATGTAGTATCACTGTAAATGGTTACTTGTTTGTATTTTGACAAACCCATATGGTATAACTCATTAAAGTTTACAGTGATACTACTGTACACCAATAAATCTAATAAGATATTAATAACATCAATTTGTATCAAAGATTCAAAGCTACAACTGAAAGAGACAATCATTTATGGGATTAATTTGGAGATCTGTGGAAACTAAGCCATAATTAAGTTTCATCCTGAAGGTTGACTCTGTTGACTGTCCACATACTGATGGTTGTCTGCAGAAATCTACCAGGGTCTTGATCAGTGGTAAGCAAATTTTATTCATTTTTCATTCTCAAATACTGTGTCAGTCATGATATCTACCTTGTTCCATATCTCGCTTCCTTACAGTTGACAAAAATTGCTTGGCATGCACTGATCCACTTCATGTTACCACCCTCATCTTGGGGTCCAAAGAAACTTTTCTCATCACCACAACTGAATTGTCTAACAACAAAAACAGTTTATTTTAAAATTAGTCTGTAAATGTGAAAGTGGTACTAAGAAACATTTTTAAAAATTAAAACTAAGTAGTTAGGCTGAATTTCAGTCATCTTTTCTGCTTGCTTTTTCTCTGAAGTAAGGAACCAGAACAGGCAGCTAGATGACATTTAGGCTTGCAAGCCATGAAATAAAAAAAAAAAAAACACAAGACAGCTGACACAGATCTGTTGTTCATGTCTTTACCAAGAGAGGGGTGGTACTAGCCAAATTGTAACAACATAGAGCTTGAGCTGACAGGGTTTAAACGTGCTTGTCATGGGTATAAGATTTATTACTCTCTGCATCCAGCTGATCTAGACCATAAAACCCATCTCTGTTATGCACCCTCTTGAATGCATGCCCTCCCCCCGTCTCTTATCACCCCCACACACTCTACTTCCAGATAATTAGGCAGTATCATTCCATTCAGTACCTTCTGATGGAGACCTAACACTCCTTGTCATTATAATAACTTATTTATTATATTAAATAACCAGCCCAGGTCCTCATTAACTCAACTTTATCAAATGTCTACACAGCTTTATGCACATCTAACTGGGTCCCACGCTTGACACCTTGTTAGACTTTCATCCTGCCTAACAGAACTACAAGGGAAAAATGAAGTGAGTTTGAAGATACCAACCTTTGCCGTGCATTCAGAAGGCCCATAAGCTTGTCAACAAGTTCTTGTTTGGTGGAGGTTTCCTCTAATATTTCAGCAAATCGTTCCCTTCCATAAGCCATCTTGGGCCAAGAACAATTCAACACTTTATTTGATAAGACATGTATTCCAGGCTTCAACAAGGTGACTTGTTTCTCTTCAATGTTGCAATACCATCCAACTTTGGTCTCACCAGTTTGTAGTAAATTTCCCACCAAGAGATTAAATCCATTGTACTTGTCAGATTGGCTGCTAACAGACTCAAGGTATCTTTCAACATTATCATCTCCTTTAAGAAAGCCTGGCACCAGATGTCCTCTTCCTATTGCATTAGGATCTATGAACTTAGGTGCTTGTCTGTAGTTAGTAATAGCTGCAAATTTTCCACTAGTGGTCATTCCTAGCCATGTTCCACCTTCCTTTCCTTGCTCCAGATCCATTCCTATCGAAAAGAATTCTCACATCAACTCAATTTTGTGAAAAACTCAGTTTTTAAATCATATAGCACTGCTGTCTCTCTAGAAATTCAAATTGGACTGCATGGTTTTAAGGGTATGTAATTGGAATTGCATTTTTTGTGCAAAATTGCAAAACCAAAATCATGATAATTATCTAAAATGGTGCGGTTTCAAGCCAGTTTATGAGTGATGAAACAATACATGCTGAGAGTGAGAGTTTGAGACAAACAAGGTCCAAACTCATGATAATAACAGATCAGCTAAAATGGAGTGGTTTAAAATACCCATTTTATGAATTTAATATGAACCATACATGCATTTAAGTTATGCATTAAGGTTTTACCTGCAAGTATGTTGGGACTTTTTGCCCAGAAATTAGCATCAGCTGTTGGTCTGAAATAAAATTCATCCCTATTTGATGCTATAATAAGACGGTATCCATCAGGGCTTGGTTTGTCACAGAAGTAGAAGAACAAGATGCACATCTTGTGGGCTTTGCTTTGCAATATTGTGTTGTAACTTATCTGTGAAAATAAATGGGTATGTATTCACAAAAGGAAGAATTTTATGTCAAGAATACATCTCCTGTCAACAAAGGAAAAGTGGATATCCCCAAAATACTGTCAATAATAATAATAATAAATTATTGTTACCTTCTGTGGTTCAATAAAATTTGGCCAGTTATTAGATATGCAACCGTTATTGCTGTTAGCAAAAACTAATTAACTACACTAATTAAATGTTTTTACTACACGTTTTAACAGGACTAACAGGAAGCAAACAAGTAATAAATTCTTTAACAAAAGTTTTGTTGAATACTTTTTTGTTTTGAAAACAAAATTAAATTCAAAAATTTTGATTTGCATGAGTTGTGGTTTAATTTTTTTTTGGCCGTCCTACATCAAAGCAGTTTGATGTTTATTTACCTGTTTCAGATTATGCTGATAGTATGAGACAGTCAAAAATAAAAATAAAAATAAAACTAGCCAAAGATAAATGTGAACCATGATAACATTCTATGAAATCATACATCAGTAAAGATTATTCACACTGCTTTCAGAATACTATCAGACGAAAGAAAGTGCGCACAGATAGATTATTGCCTTAAACTAAGCAAACATAATTTAATTTGGGTTTTTTAAGGAAATAAATGAAATATTTTACATGTAAAACATTCAATGTTTAGCCACAATAAAAACTGATATCCAAATAGTTACAGCTTACTACATGCACATTCGTAATGTTTTCATACACATCTGGTATAAATTACAAAATTCCTAATAGTGTAAGGCTGGAAACTGCAGATTGCCGAGGGTATCGGAAAATGAGCCAGAGCAGACTTTTAAGCTTACCTCTGTGATACGTCATATGATCAATAATATCAAATAAGCTTACGAAAGCAACGAGTTCGAAATTATTAGCTTCGCGTAAACCAATGACTCAAGCATTTTTACGTCACTTCTACAAAGAAGATATTGCCCTTATGTTCTGGTCTCTGATTCTCGTCTTGAGTTACACCAGCTATTGAAGATGGCAGTAAACGCAATCGACTATCAACTCGCATTTCCCGCCCTCTCCAGCCCTCGCAAAGAGATGCTCACGCATTCCGCCTGAGTAGTCTACCCTGGGCATGGGATGGAGGGATCTGAGAGAACGCCGCGTTGGCGTGATCTCAGAAAAAAAATTCCTCTGGCATTCACGGTAAGCTTTAGCCCTGTACAGTTCATTGAATTGACTATTTTCGATGTATAGCTCTCTATATATTTAAATTCAGTTTGGCAGTGAGACTTAGAGGGCAGAAACAAAGGGAATTTAATGACATGTCAGGAGTGACAGGAGTGATGGGCTCCTGGACACGTTTATTTATTTCTTTTGTTTGTGTCCTCTAGGCCTCACTATCAAGCTGAATTTTAATATATCGAAAGTGACCTATTTTAACAACACCACAAACAATCAACAAAGGGCTAATTATGTATTTTCTGAGTATACATATATTAAACAATTGCTGGTTTTCAGTGTCACGCAATTCAAAATAGATCAAAATAAAAATCAAAACCGGTCAACCAGTATCTGGGAAATGAAAGAAGGTAAATATGCAAAGACTCTCGCCAAAATTCTGGTCACAGCAATTTTTCTTATGCGAGATACGTGGAGAAATTTTTTACCCAAATTTATAGAGATTTGTATGGAGACGCCATGTTGGTGCCCATCCGTATGGGCACCAACATGGCGGCCGGAAACCAACAGAAACATCTGTCACTGAGTTTTGCTACAAAAGCGTGAATTTATCCCTCGAGGAACTCTAAAACACTAAAATAATACTTTTTTTAAGACATGAACTGTTCAGATAGCCAAGTGCCCCGAATGAAGTCACTTTTTTAACCATCATGACAGCTCTCTAGGCCTCATGTAAATGCCGCGTCACGCAAAAGCTTAGAAATTCAAGCGTAGTGTATCACAAAACCAAGAACCCATTCGGAGTGAAAATTTGTTTGAATATCAGTTTTCAGCTGCTCTTATACATAATTAAAGTGAAATCTCAGTAAGATCAATAGTTTTGTGGTTCGAATTTTAGTGACGTCATGTGAAAACCAGCTATTAGATTATGAGCTCGAAATTTCTATCGCGTGATAGTTGACGAGGGCGCAGCCCAAGTCCGCCCTATCGAGCATAAATAAATAAATAAATAAATAAATAAATAAATAAATAAATAAATAAATAAATTGTCTCTGAAGTTCTTTCGCATGCCATTTATCAATTCCACATCGTTCGCTGACGGGATAATTTATGCCCGACAAAAATCTGCGGCAGGTAACTGATTGGCTAAGACCAACAAAAGAATCCTCACGCGTCCAGCCATGCCTTCGGGGGAGGAGCGCGGGCTCCTTTTCCGAACAGCGGCTGGTAATCGAGCCTAATAAACTTGTGGCCCTCAGAAAATAAAATTACAAACCTAATGAAAAAGTTGAAAGATACGATGAAATTCTAAAAGTGATAACAATACTATGAATACAAATATACGATATAATAAAAGTTAAAAACCTAAAATTATGAAAATGACGTAAATAGTTGAATTACAACAATGTTAAAAACTTCCTGATATAAAGATATAAAAGCTAAATCCTAAAATGGTCTAAAGGTTGCTGCGCTGCGAGGATCTTTTAAAAAAAATGAGTTTTTAAGCACTTAAAGGAGTCTGATTTTCTGGTATTTAGAAGCACCTTATTCCAAAGTCTTGCTGCTGATACAGCAAAAGAACAGCCTCCTTCAGTCTCACGCTTAGGGTGCGTTTCTTTAAGAAATCCAAGATTGGATTCTTAAATCCGAAACGGATTTTGCGTTTCTTTTCTAAACAGATTAATCTAAGATCTCTCGGATCATGGTGAGTCAAAGGAACCGAAGAATTCGATTCTTCTATTATGTATAGAAATTGAGAGCGAATAATCTAATTGCTTTAGTATAAATCTACTAGTCGTTCGAAACTTTACCTAAATCCTTTTCACATTCACAGACACTTCGCAAACGCCAAGCGGCCACCAGTTGGTTAATACGCGCACTCCGCTCGGCTACTAACTATCTGCAACAGAATAGATAGTGCCATTCGTGATAGAACGCTAGTAGATTTAGACTAAATATATAATTATAAAGGATATATTTAGAATTTTTACTGTGAAAGTCAAAAAACCGTGAACACTTTGATTTGATTTTGACATGTCGATTGTGTATAGCCGCCGATCAGACGCGAGATAAAACCGCAAAGAAAGCAGGCGTTCTCTCGATCAGTCTCGAACCACACTTCAATCGCTTTTCTATCCACAAATGGCTGTTGTTTTATCATTACATATTAAACTGTTCTACCGGTATTTGTGCAAGCAAACTGGAAATTTGAGCGACTTTAAATGACTTGCGGCTCAAACCTACACGCGCGGACTTGCAGCCTAAGGCCAGGGCGAGAAAAAAAGGCCGCCATATAAGTGCCGCTTGTGCGGACTTGCTCGCGTGACAATAGACCACTTGATCGAGAAATCAGTGTTATTGGTTGCTTTCCATTCTGCCAAATTAAAGACTCCGGAAATTTCGGTCGGATCGCCCCAAAATTAGCAGTTGTGGGACAGGACATCATAACGTGATGCGCGATTTTCTGTTTTTCAAGCACGTGATGCGTGGTTTACCATAAGTTCACGATCTTTCAACTAGAAGGACACCATTCATTCAAAGTAAATAGTAAATAGTAAATAGAGTCTTAAAAAAAGATCAATTAATCATGGCAGACGTGACGCCATTTCCTGGTCTTTTTCGTGCTAATCTTGACCTCTGATGTACGTACATACGTATATACAAGATTTTATTCAGGAGTTAAAAAAATAAAACACAAAAGACACCCTGAAAGGGAATTTAAGGAGGTGGACCCTATGTAAAAAAACTCCCTAAAATAAGATACATATTGAAAGCTAATGCGAGATTCCATTACAAATAATTTACAAACAGAATTAATTGCTAAAACAAAATTTAAAAAATTGGATTATGAAATATGTAAAAACGAGCTTTCTTGAAGAACCACTCATTAGAAGTTCACGAAATTTGGCACGAAAATACTTTAGGAAATAAGTCACTGGAGTATTGAAAAAAAAGTTGAACTTTAACACAGGAAATTCTAGATATTCCAGTGAACCATAGGCTCGATTTCCGCCGTTTTCTCGAGTCCGGTCTACGTTCCTCCCCGAGAGGAGACGGCTGGACGCGTGAGCGGCAAAGCATGTCTGTGACGTAACTTCAGGGGCGGGGCAGAAGACTCCTGAAATTTTCGTATAGGCATCATCCAACAAAAAATGACGTCACATCCGGTTTAAACTGCGCTTCGCGGCTCGCTTCACAAAGCGAGAAAATGGCGTTTCGATTACTCATGATTTCCCTCTATTTGTAAACCATCAGTTTCGTTTCATTTTATATTGAGTATGGAAGGATGTTGCAGACACATTACTTCGACTTTTGAAGCAAAAATTTCGGGAAAAGAGAAAAGTTTATTATTGTTTTGAAGCAAAATAACGGAGAGCCTTCCGTCATCGTCGGGCGAATTTTACACATTTGCAAAACTGGTGTTGTTCCGACTTTTGGTTCTTGTTGTTCGTGATTTAGTGATAACAATAAGTGCAATAGCCTATAATGTTAACAACAACCTGGATGAAGTATTGGTGGCCATAGTTTGCACTGTGTACTACGGGAACATAATTAACAGAAGCCGTTTAGCTCCGAAAGTCGCTGTCACCAGAGCTTTTGTTGCTCTTGGCTCACGTGTATTGGTAGAAGAGACAAGCTGGATCGCATGCTGAAGGTCAGTATCCCACATTGCTACATCTCTCGTCGAAGATTGTTGTTTTCAGTAAGATACAGTACATATGTATCGGTAGTTTGGGGTCATCAGTCTCTTTCTCTTTGGTGAGTGCTTTTAAAACGCCCAGTAAAAACTTGATTCACGGCATGGAGACTTACGCCTCGCTGGATCGAAATTCGAGCAAGATTTTTAAGTTCTAGTCCTCTTTAAAAGTAATTAAATCAATTATTCAAATCCAAGCCATCAGAGGGAATCTGCCATTGAAGCTGCCCTAAGTTAAGGTCCTGTTTATGGACCTTCCCCTTTGAAAATCGTGGGGGTGTTCTTTGAGGCAACACAGGTCCCATTTGTATGGTCTCGGGTACCCGGGATAACCCTCCCCCTGAGGCAACTTTATCAAGTGTTTGTATGAGAAAATGTAGCCCATGTAGGCCGAGTAAAAGTTGACCCTGCATGATTATTCGTAACTCTTATTGAATAATCAAATGTGCAGCTATCCCTCTTTGTTTAAGTTTCCCTCAATCATTTGATCAGCGTGGGTTTTGCTAAGTTAATTTTCTCTTCTTTGATACAAATTGCTGCTTTAAATCTTAAATCTAGGCATTACGTGACACTTGCCATGCCGAGAGTTGTTCCAGTTAGGCGAGCCAAAGTGTTTATGTATACGCAAAGAAAAGTTGTTGGTTACTTTAGCTGCCAAGGCGAGCCAACTTGCCCGCCTGAATTGTCTCACCCCCAAGTCTGGTTCGTCATACTCGTGTAAACGGTTGGTTGAATTTTGCAAAGAAATAAGTGAGAAGTTAGCTCCGCCAGGGTAACTCGGGGAAAGGGTTGTCTCTGGTACACAAGAGCCATTCTATCTTATTTCCATTTTCCCTCTTCCTCTTCCAACTGATTATGCGAAATATACTGTCCAAACTCTTTATGGGTACTGGTGTTTGAGAGTGTCATCTTTATCACTACTGTGGAATGTACCTCACCATACAGCCACCCCCATTAACACAGCCACCTAGTTATTATGGCCACTCTATTCTGGCTCAAACAAAAGCTCAGTCGGTCATTTTCTTATTTATTAATTATACAGTCAGATTTTTGTGACCTGTTGGTGACCAGATTAACAGAATTCTGGCACATTGTAGGAGTAATTTATATACAATTTACAGCAAGCAACAGGCATCATTTTGTTAGTGAAGTCCCCTGCATATATGTAACTCTTGATTATTTTGAGATTTTATCTTTATTATTTTATCGAGGCAATAATATTTTGATTCCTGCTCCAGCGGTAGGGGGGGGGGGGGGGAGGGGAACTCTCCTCTATGTGCTATATACAGCTGTGCAGCCCTAAAGGGTATGGTTATTCAGCCGTTTTGGTCATGAATACTCTAGGGTAAGGTTTTTGCCCTCTAGTCTTTAATTTGTTATGCTTTTTAGAATAAGCTACCTCAATTTTCATCATTATTGATAAGACCATCAACAAAAGTCCTTCAAAACTTATGTTTAGGGCAACTGTAGCAGTCGCAACAGTCATTAATGGGGTAGGGAAAATCACAGATTATGGTCATAAATAGGTTAAGAGTTTAACTTTTGTGAAGAGGGCTGCACTGACCCCCACCCAATTTTTCTGGGATGTACAAAACACATTTTCTTAGCAGTTACTACAGTCTTGCTTTAGTAAATCAAAATAGTACTTGCTACCAGGTACTTCATAAAAGTATAACCCCTCCAGAAGCCTTCACAAAGTACATGTAATATCTGGTGCTAACAATTTTTTTTTTTTGCGGCTGATTAAAATTTGGTATTAAATTGTACTGAACTGGTGCAGATTTAATATACATTATATTTTGTCACACTTAGTTCACTTATTTTAAGAGTACTCAGCAGCAACTAGTACCTCTTGTATGACCATGCAGTAACAGTATATTCCAAACAAACAAAAAAAGTACATGTATATGTATTACTATCCTGCCTGGAAGAGTGTGTAGAGAGAGCACACAGTGCAGTGCCCTACTGTATGTCTTTTGTTAGGTATAATAATCTTAAATTTAGAAGACTCATATTGATCTTAGAATTCACAAAAAAGTTGATTTCTTGACAACTCTCCTTTAGCTGTGTCACTTCATAATAAATTAGCAGTTTGGTATGTTGTAGCATAGAACTTTAATTAATTAAGTTATTACACCGGTATCACAGAGGTCATGGGTTAGAATCCAGTTCACACCTAATTTTTTTTTCAGGCTATAATTTCACCTTTGCTTAAGTTGTGTATAGTACGTTGCAATGATCAATCATGTCTTTATAAGTTGATCAATGTATATATGTCCCACTGACTTATACTTCAACATTTTATCTTAAAGTTTGTTTATTTGTTTTATTGTGTGGTTCTAGAAAATGTCCATACCCACCCCAAGGAGATTATTGGAAATTCCAGGGATGGGGAGGGTCTCAAAAGCCAAACGTTTTAAAGAAAAGTATTAATCAAAATTGGAATTTCCATAGGGATGGGATGGAGAGATCTCTGTTTAATAAATACATAAATAATATGTACAGACCCATTATCTGATGTGAAGACTGTGCAATATATTCTGGCCAACGAGTTGCCAAGGTGTAGCATCCTTGTTATCAATTTCAAGTACCAAATTAAAGAAGATCAGCATGTTAGATGGGAGAGGGGAATTTTTCAAAATATCATAAACTAAAAATATATATATTTTCCAAACTCAATCATGTTAGTAGTGTTAGTGTCTATTTATTTATTTATTTATTTATTTATTAATGAATACCTGTGAAGAGATAGTCATACATTCTTGCAAATATCAGGGAAGGTCTGAAATGCAGTCTGTTGCCATGGTAACAAAACTGTTAAGCTCATATTATGTAGCACTCTACAAATTGCATTGTAATAGCACTGTCCCTTCTGGAGCCCATGGTTCAGTAGTTTACTTGGACAATAAATTTCATAACTTTCCTGGGGGACTGGATGATCTAAATGGTATGTGGGAGACTCCCAGAATATTTGCAAGAATGTATGACTATCTCTTTACAGGTATTCATTAATAAATAAATTAATAAATAAATAAATAAATAAATAAATAGACACTAACACTACTAACATGATTGAGTCTGGAAAATATATATATATGTTTAGTTTATGATATTTTGAAAAATTCACCTCTCCCATCTAACATGCTGATCCTCTTTAATTTGGTACTTGAAATTGACAACAAGGATGCTACACCTTGGCAACTCGTTGGCCAGGATATGTTGCACAGTCTTCACATCAGATAATGGGTCTGTACATATCATTTATGTATTTATTAAACAGAGATCTCCCCATCCCATCACTATGGAAATTCCAATTTTGATTAATACTTTTCTTTAAAAAGTTTGGCTTTTGAGACCCTCTCCATCCTTGGAATTTCCAATAATCTCCTTGGGGTGGGTATGGACATTTTCTAGAACCACACAATAAAACAAATAGACAAACTTTAAGATAGAATGTTAAAGTATAAGTCAGTGGGACATATATACATTGATTAACTTATAAAGACATGATTGATCATTGCAACTATACACAACTTAAGCAAAGGTGAAATTATAGCCTGAAAAAAAAATTAGGTGTGAACTGGATTCTAACCCATGACCTCTGTGATACCGGTACAATAACTTAATTAATTAAAGTTCTATGCTACAACATACCAAACTGCTAATTTATTATGAAGAGACACAGCTAAAGGAGAGTTGTCAAGATATCAACTTTTTTGTGAATTCTAAAAGATCAATATGAGTCTTCTAAATTTAAGACTATTATACCTAACAAAAGACATACAGTAGGGCACTGCACTGTGTGCTCTCTCTACACACTCTTCCAGGCAGGATAGTAATATATATATGTCTTTTTTTTTTTTTTGGAATGGTTACTGCATGGTCATGCAAGAGGTACTAGTTGCTGCTGAGTAGTCTTAAAACAAGTGAACTAAGTGTGACAAAATATAATGTATATTAAATCTGCACCAGTTCAGTACAATTTAATACCAAATTTTAATCAGCCGCAAAAAAATATTATTGTTAGCACCTGATATAACATGTACTTTGTGAAGGCTTCTGGAGGGGTTATACCTTTATAAAGTACCCGGCAGCAAGTACTATTTTGATTTACTAAAGCAAGACTGTAGTAACTGCTAAGAAAATGTGTTTGGTACATCCCAGAAAAACTGAGTGGGGTTCAGTGCGGCCCTCTTCACAAAAGTTAAACCCTTAACCTATTTATGACCATAATCTGCGATTTTCCCTACCCCATTTAGGACTGTTGTGACTGCTACAGTTGCCCTGAACATAAGTTTTGAAGGACTTTTGTTGATGGTCTTATCGATAATGATGAAAATTGAGGTAGCTTATTCTAAAAAAACATACAAAATTAAAGACTAGAGGGCAAAAACCTTACCCTAGAGTATTTATGACCAAAATGGCTGAATAACCATACCCTTTGGGGCTGCACATAGCTATATATAGCATATAGAGGAGAGTTCCCCCCACCTCCCGCTGGAGCAGGAATCAAAATATTACTGCCTTGATAACATAATAAAGATAAAATCTCAAAATAATCAAGAGTTACATGTATGCATGGGACTTCACTATCAAAATGATGCCTGTTGCTTACTGTAAATTGCATAAATTACTCCTACAATGTACCAGAATTCTGTAAATCTGGTCACCAACAGGCCACAAAAATCTGACTGTATAATTAATAAATAAGAAAATGACCGACTGAGCTAGTTTTGTTTTAGCCAGAATAGAGTGGCCATAATAATGAGGTGGCTGTGTTAACGGGGGTGACTGTCAGGTAAGGTACATTCCACAGTAGTGATAAAGATGACACTCTCTAACACCAGTACCCATAAAGATTTTGGACAGTTTATTTTGCATAATCAGTTGGAAGAGGAAGAGGGAAAATGGAAATAAAATAGAATGGCTCTTGTGTGCCAGAGACAACCCTTTCCCCAAGTTACCCTGGTGGAGCTAACTTTTCACTTATTTCTTTGCAAAATTCAACCAACCATTTACATTAGGATCACGAACCAGACTTGAGGGCAAGACAATTCAGGTGGGCAAGATGACTCGCCTTGGCAGGTAAAGTAACCAACAACTTTTCTTTGAGTATACATAAACACTTTGGCTCGCCTAACTGGAACAACTCTCGACATGGTGAGTGTCCCACAATGCCTAGATTTAAGATTTAAAGCAGCAATTTGTATCAAAGAAGAGAAAAGTAACTCAGCAAAACCCACTGTGATTAATTGACTGAGGGAAACTTAAACAAATAGGGGTAGTTGCACATTTGATTATTCAATAAGAGTTACGAATAATCATGCAGGGTCAACTTTTACTCGGCCTACATGGGCTACATTTTCTCATACAAACACTTGATAAAGTTGCCTCAGGGGGAGGGTTATCCCGGGTACCCGAGACCATACAAATGGGACCTGTGTTGCCTCAAAGAACACCCCCACGATTTTCAAAGGGGAAGGTCCATAAACAGGACCTTAACTTAGGGCAGCTTCAATGGCAGATTCCCTCTGATGGCTTGGATTTGAATAATTGATTTAATTACTTTTAAAGAGGACTAGAACTTAAAAATCTTGCTCGAATTTCGATCCAGCGAGGCGTAAGTCTCCATGCCGTGAATCAAGTTTTTACTGGGCGTTTTAAAAGCACTCACCAAAGAGAAAGAGACTGATGACCCCAAACTACTGATACATATGTACTGTATCTTACTGAAAACAACAATCTTCGACGAGAGATGTAGCAATGTGGGATACTGACCTTCAGCATGCGATCCAGCTTGTCTCTTCTACCAATACACGTGAGCCAAGAGCAACAAAAGCTCTGGTGACAGCGACTTTCGGAGCTAAACGGCTTCTGTTAATTATGTTCCCGTAGTACACAGTGCAAACTATGGCCACCAATACTTCATCCAGGTTGTTGTTAACATTATAGGCTATTGCACTTATTGTTATCACTAAATCACGAACAACAAGAACCAAAAGTCGGAACAACACCAGTTTTGCAAATGTGTAAAATTCGCCCGACGATGACGGAAGGCTCTCCGTTATTTTGCTTCAAAACAATAATAAACTTTTCTCTTTTCCCGAAATTTTTGCTTCAAAAGTCGAAGTAATGTGTCTGCAACATCCTTCCATACTCAATATAAAATGAAACGAAACTGATGGTTTACAAATAGAGGGAAATCATGAGTAATCGAAACGCCATTTTCTCGCTTTGTGAAGCGAGCCGCGAAGCGCAGTTTAAACCGGATGTGACGTCATTTTTTGTTGGATGATGCCTATACGAAAATTTCAGGAGTCTTCTGCCCCGCCCCTGCATGCAAATTATAAAGAAAATCTACTGACTAGATTTTCTGCAAATAAACAAAACCGATTTTAAAAGCCTGTTTATATTTATTCATGTTGCCATGGCAACGGCATATACGTCAGCTTAACTATCAAAAAAACCGAAGTTTGTGTTGTTAACTTGCTTGCTTCCATTTTGCTCTGAGCGACTTCCATAATTTTCGGTTCTAGACCTCGCACTGGAGACCGCGCATTTAAAAACTGCTAAGGTTAATCCTCTTTTTACGATAAAAGCAGAAATTCTCGCGCTCTCATTGGCTAATTTTCATTGTCAATAAGCGGCAACACATGAATTTATAATTTATGCCATGCATCAACGGGCGAGAGCGGCCAATTTGACAATTTGCTAATGAAGAAAACAAATTTCATGCGTCTGTCCTGTTACTGAAATTTCGTCTTAACATCGTCAAAGTAGTCTGTGGATCCACAGCTACTTTGACAGGACAGACGCATGAAAAACTGGCGTTAATTTGTTAAATTTATCTTCTAAACGGATGTGTGGGTGCCCTCTGCAGTCTGCACAGGAACAATGGCGCGAGCCTCCTTAACAGATCTGGAAATATATGTAGCTGTTCTAAACACACAAAAAGTTAGTCTATTGGCTCTAGTCAGCATATTATAGCACAAACTCAGCCGGAATAATAATCTGCAATGTTTAGCTTTGTTTGGAAATAATACGTGGCATTAGCATTACGTCTTTCACAACTAGACGCATACATTATAAAGTGGTAGGGCAAGCAAATCTGGCCAAGGCAAGCAAGCTTTAGGGGCCACTGCCCCTAAGCAAAAGAGTGGTTCTTCTCCCTCCATAGTCCCTGCTATTGTCTGTAATTCAGTTTTTAAAAGCTTTTGATAGTTAGCTACTCAAAGGTAGAACTTAAGTTATTTTAAGCTGGCTGTACACGTGTTCTTTCACTTTCACCATTTTTGTTCCCATTATTTACAAGATTCACGGGTGATTTGTGACCTGAACAGTCCTCAGTCTCCTGAATGATGTCAAACTCATATGTGTTCAGTCTCCACTGGGCTTCATCTGGGTCGGTAGCACCCTCCTCCATGGTCCTCTCTACATAAGTAGCATGACCACTGCCATCAACTAACACCACTGTGTTTGTTCTGAGAAAAAAGTTAGAATGGGTAATATGACTGGAATAGACAAGCTTAGCCAGGACTATTGACAACTATTGACTATTGGCATTCCAATTCCTACAATGACTGTACCCTTTTCAATAACAGTTTCCACAAGGAGTAACTCAATGTCAACGCAATGTTTGTAACTATTAACTTAGATCATGGAAGAACAACCAGGCATGGTTTCCACAGTGCTGTTTGTCACAACTGTACTATAACATAACAATTGATCTTGCACTGTCACTAAGGTAAATCTTTGCATCTCTGACTAAAAATAAAGAAAAACTGACCGCTAGTTCCTATGAATCTGAAAAAAAACTTTGTTACATCTCACACAAAAATGAACTGCTTTCAAATGTCAATGTGTATTAGCACGGGTAACTTTAAGAACAATAGTTTTTCTTTTCAGAGGGTAAAGCATTTACCCCCAAATAATGATGAATACCAAGAGACTATGACCTAGATCACAGTCTCTTGTGAATGCCTTTATTGACCCAATATTGCTTTGAATTTTGTATTACTGAAAAATTTAAACCTACAACGTAGTAAGACAGTTATTAATTGGAAGCATTTGGAGATCTGTGGAAGCTAAGCCATAATTAAGTTTTATCCTGAAAGTTGTGCATGTACAATGGTTCCGGTGTCACAGTGATTTGGGTATCCCCAAGTTTTGGGTACCCCCGTACCCAAATCCCTAGTGTTTTGGGTATCCCCACTGGGGATAACCAAAACACTGAAAGCTTAAAAATGAAAATGAAATCATCCATAAGTCTGCTCAAAACCCAACTGTCTTCTTGCGAAGCTTTGTTTCAATAAATTAAAGCACTATTTTGCTTGATATAAAGACGATACATCGCTGAAAACAGTCGCAATTCATAACAGACTGTCTGATCCGAGTCCGCAGTTACAACGACATACAAAACCGGATTCACGCGCCAAAAATCCTTGTATGAACATGCCCTTGGTGCCTGTCGATAACCCTTTAAAAGCACGTTATTTTAAACAAGAAAGGCACATTCTAAACCTGGGAGAGTTCGGCAACTTAATTTAATCAATACGCGAGTGAACACACAGAGATACGGCCATCACGCAATATGCACACTGGTCTCAAGCTGTGACTGACCTCTGTGTATGTTGCCTGTCTGAAATAAACTTTGTCTTAGACCTTCTTATTTATCGCTCTTTCCTTGACCATCTCTCCTATTAGATTTTGCCGGCGAACAGTTCTCTATGTCATTAGAGGAGTTTTTTTGCTTCAGAAACAAATCCAAAATAAATATAAATAAAGCAGACAAGGCTTAAATCTTTGGACAAAGAGTAACAATTAAAAGTAGGATACCCAAATCCCTAGTGATTTGGGCATCCCCTTCCAAAGTGTTGGCTTGCAATCATTTCTTCAATTCAGGGTAGCCAAATCAACCAAAGATTAAAAGGCAAAGCAAACTTTCAAAGACAAAAGGCTTTGAAGGGGGGAAAGGACAAGAAATGCGAAAAATTAAGGGATACCCAAATCCCTGGTGATATGGGTATCCCCTTCCAATAACGGTATCTTTGTTTGTTAGCATTTCTTTAATTCAGGGTAGCCAAATCTACCGAAGATTAAAAGGCAAAGCAAACTTACAAAGACAAAAGTCATTCCAATGTGGAAAGGACTAGAAATGCTAAAATGTAAGGGATACACATATCACTGATTTGGGTATCCCTTACATTATAGCATTTCTAGACCTTTCCTCATTGGAATGACTTTCGTCTTTGTAAGTTTGCTTTGCTTTTTTATCTTCGGTTGATTTGGTTACCCTGAATTAAAGAAACGATAACAAACACTCTGGAAGGGGATACCCATATCACTGGGGATTTGGGTATCCTTTACTTTTCGCATTTCTAGTCCTTACCTCATTGGAATGACTTTCGTCTTTGTAAGTTTGCTTTCCTTTTTTTATCTTCGGTCGATTTGGTTACCCTGAATTCAAGAAACCATAGCAAAAAAACACTCCAGAAGGGGATACCCATATCACTAGGGATTTGGGTATCCCTTACATTTCAGCATTTCGATCTACTTCTTTCCTCATTGGAATGACTTTCCTCTTTGTAAGTTTGGTTTGCCTGTTTGTCGATTTGGCTACCTGAATTAAGGAGACGATAACAAGCAAGCATATTGAAAAGGGAATTAATAGGAGGGGTGGTTAAAGAAAGAGCGATAAATAAACAAGTATAAGACAAAGTTTATTTCAGACAGGCAACGTCCACAGCGGTCAGTCACAGCTTGAGACCAGTGTGCATATTGTGTGACGGCCGTATCTCAGTGTGTTCACTTGCATATTGAATAACTATCGAACTATCCGAGGTTTAGAATGTGCCTTTCTTGTTTAAAATAACGTGCATTTCAAGGGTTATCGATAGGCACCAAGCACATGTTCGTACAAGGAACTTTGGCGTGTGAATCCAGTTTTGTATCTCGTTATAACTGCGGACTCGGATCAGACAATCTGTTATAAAGTGCGATTATTTTTAGTGACGTTATGTGTCTATGTCAAGATTAATAAGCTTTCATTTATTGAGGCAAAGCTTCGTAAGAAGATAGATGGTTTTTGAGCAGAATTTCACTAGCCTCAGTCTGTGGTATTTAACGCTTTCAGTGTTTTGGTTATCCTAAGTGGGGATACCCAAAACACTAGGGATTTGGGCACGGGGGTACACAAAACACGGGGATACCCAAATCACTGTGACACCGGGCAATGGTTGTCTGCAGAAGTGTCCTAGGCTCTTGACCATTAGGGAGCAAATTTTCCTGATATCTACCTTGTTCCATATCTCACTTCCTTAAAGTTGACAAAAATTGCTTGGCTTGCACGGATCAAATTCATGTTACAACCTTCATCTTGGGATCCAAAGAAACTTTTCTCGTCACCACAACTGAATTGTCTGAAAACAAAAGCAGCAAAATTAGCCTGTAAATATGAAAGTGCAAGCACTAAAGATTAAAACTGATTTGTTAAATCAAAACTGATTTGGGGTAGGGAAATCACATGATTATCGTAACGTCATTTTCGAAAAGCTCCATTTTTTTAAATTACTCCGGTTTGAAAAGCGCTTTCGAAAAGCTCCGTTTTCGTGACGGATAAGTGTGGACGGTAAGTTTAACCGTAGAAAAAAAGCTGCGTTTTCAGATTTCTCCGGCGTTGATGGGACCTTCAAAAGATTGATGCACGACCGGTTCGCTTTTTAACTTGCTAGATTGGGATCATCAATAAAACGTTTTACTGCAATGGAGAATGTGTATCCAATAGCCTCAATTTGTTCATGATGAACTGGAGATTAAAATATAATAACACATCTTGACTGATGAAAAACCAGTTCATGTAACTAAAGTTGAGAACGATTCACAGCGATTCCAACGTGTGTGTAGCGAGAAGCCAAAAAGTCTGTAAACTGATTCCGTATTCTCGCGAGACGAAATCTAAGTTTTCGGTACAATGACCGTTTTTCACGGATTTCTGCCTTATATTGAAGATTTCCAAAAACTAACCTTCATAGGATAGTCACCTAGGTCTACAAACTGACCAAATTTAAGAAAAATTGATATTTTTTATCGTGGCCACGACTTCTTTGATTTTTGCTGACAATTACTCGGCCCAATTGCGTCAAACTCAAAAAATTACACCTCGTTCAAGTGAAAAACAAAAAATAAAAACGGCGCGAATGGGTCAACTTTATTTCGTTTCTGTAACATTCGGGAAGTTTAGCATCAAAGTCATCAAGCATAAAATTTGTCTTCCGTTTAGCTGGACATTTTCGAATTACAATTTAGGTATCCCATCCATCTAAGAATATTTTGCCTGTCAAAGTCCAACCCTACGTCCTCGTCGTGAGAGGTGGAAACAGGTAATGCTGGCTAACAGGGCTCTGGTGAAGCTGCATAGGCTACTCTCCCGTGCAGTGGATTCAACGGATTACGGAAACATTAATCAATTTCACACACACCATCGACTTGGGGAGGAGGGGCTTGTCACACAGACAGCATATGACGCAGCGTAGGGCAAGCCATCAGGATCCTCCTATACAGCCGATAACTCTTCTCTCTCCAAAGTCAACATCCCTTTTAGGTACATGGAACGTGAGAACTATGTTCCAACCAGGTCGTGCTACCATCATAGCAAATGAGATGAAGAGGTACAAGTTATCAATTCTCGGACTGAGTAAGGAAACCGGCTAACAGCATCATCCGGCAGGCGGTATGCTAGAACCCTCAGGGAAAGGGGAAGAGGGGTCGCCCAAGGAACTCCTGGAGAAGGGGTGTGGAGTCTGAAATGAGGAAGTGAGGCCAGACCTGGAACACGCTAGGAAGGTTTGCCCAGGACAGAAGCCGATGGAGAACTGAACTGGTAAATGGCCTTTGCTCTATCCAGCTAGAGCTAAGGGGCAAATCATCACCATCATAATCATCTACGAATATTACCGGGAGCAAAGTGCCAAAAGGTAGGCAGGCTATCAAATTTGTACACAACTTTATGCGCATCTAACTGTGTCACAAACTTGAATTCTACTTGGCTTCTTCTTACCTAACAGAGCTATAAGTAGGAAAAATGAAGTGAGTTTGAAGATACCAACCTTTGCCGTAAATTCAGCAAGCCCATAAGCTTGTCAACAAGTTCTTGTTTGGTGGAGGTTGCCTCTAATATTTCAGCAAATCGTTCCCTTCCATAAGCCATCTTGGGCCAAGAACAATTCAACACTTTATTTGATAAGACATGTATTCCAGGCTTCAACAAGGTGACTTGTTTATCTTCAATGTTGCAATACCATCCAACCTTGGTCTCACCAGTTTGTAGTAAATTTTCCACCAAGAGATTAAATCCATTGTACTTGTCAGATTGGCTGCTAACAGACTCAAGGTATCTTTCAACATCATCATCTCCTTTAAGAAAGCCTGGCACCAGATGTCCTCTTCCTATTGCATTAGGGTCTATGAACTTAGGTGCTTGTCTGTAGAAAGTGATGGCTGCAAATTTTCCACTAGTGGTCATTCCTAGCCATGTTCCACCTTCCTTTCCTTGCTTTAGATCCATTCCTATCAAAAGGAATTCTCACATCAACTCAATTTTGTTAAAAGCTCGGTTTGCAAATCATATAGCACTGCTGCCTCTTCAGAAATTCAAATTGGACTGTGTGTTTTTCCTAGTGTAGGTATGGGGTGATAGTTTCAAAGGCAGAGATTTCTCTCTTTCTGCTCAGTCATAGGCGCTTTTTGTGCACAAATACAAAACCATATGCATCAACAAATTGGACTGATACAATTTGAACTCCACTTTCTTCAACTCTTAGGGGGCTTAAGGTAGTTGATACTAGATAACTAAATAAGTACATCACATGATTTGAGTTCTAGAGAGTGAGAGTTTGAGGTAAGCAAGGTCCAAAATCATGATAATAATAAATCAGCTAAAATGGAGTGGACTCGTACCATTTTATGAATTTAATATAAAACCATAAACGCGTATTATGCATTAAGGAATTTTACCTGCGAGTATGTTGGGAATTTTCTCCCAAAAGTTAGCATCTGCTGTTGGTCTGAAATAAAATTCATCCCTATTTACTGCCATAATAAGACGGTATCCATCAGGGCTTGGTTTGTCACAGAAGTAGAGGAACAAGATGCACATCTTAAGGGCTTTGCTTAGCAATATTGTGTTGTAACTTATCTGTGAATATAAAGATGTGCATTCACAAAATGAAGAATTTTT
This sequence comes from Orbicella faveolata, assembly GCF_042242905.1. Lineage (NCBI taxonomy): Eukaryota > Metazoa > Cnidaria > Anthozoa > Scleractinia > Merulinidae > Orbicella > Orbicella faveolata. The sequence goes on from NW_028301577.1 coordinate 1,020,261, forward strand.
TATTTAACTCCTGTTAACAAACGATCAAAGGAAAAGTAAAGTAATTCACAAAAATATTGTTACTAATAATAATTGTTTCCTTCTGTGGATCAAGAATAAAATTTGGACGTTCAATTAGTGCACGGTGACGGTTATCACTGTTAGCAAAGGATAAACCAATCTAACTACACTAAGTAAATGTGCATTCACAAAATGAAGAATTTTTTATTTAACTCCTGTTAACAAACGATCAAAGGAAAAGTAAAGTAATCCACAAAAATATTGTTACTAATAATAATTGTTTCCTTCTGTGGATCAAGAATAAAATTTGGACGTTCAATTAGTGCACGGTGACGGTTATCACTGTTAGCAAAGGATAAACCAATCTAACTACACTAAGTAAATGTTTTCACTGGACGTTTTTTTTGTAAACAAACAACGGCATTCTTCATCCAGTAGAAATTTCAGATTGATCATATGTATTTTCGCTTTGAAAGTGTTAATGTACAGGTAGTCCGCCTTCATTCGCTGGGGAGCCTGTTCCATAATTTTGGACAGAGATATCTAGTAAGGTCTAGTAAGCGAGTGTTAGCCAAAAGTTGCAGAATTAAAATTGGGTAAAGCGAAGTCAGAATTGCGTTAATTGTAATGGTTAGTTTGGTTCTTCAGTAACATATGACTAGTTTATTCGCTGGGGAACCTGTTCCATAATTTTGGACCCACATATCTAAGCGAGTATTAGCCAAAAGTTACGGAATTAAAATTGAAAACTCTTGATCGAAAGCTCGCACATGCGCAACTCATGATACTGTCGCTTAATCGAGTTGGAAAAGTAACTGTTTTCACGTGATTTCCGGTTTTCACTCGCTAAGCGACCTGAGAAACCGCTCGTGAAAACAACTAGTTCATAAATTTGGCGATCGTCTTAGGTTTTAAATGCCTTTATTATCTTTTCTACTGTTAAGTATTTTATGAAATTTGTAAATAGACCTTTTTTTCAGGTAGGTGTCCTGTATAAGTAGAGGATTTCCCCTCACCTCAAGTAAGTGACACATTAGTAAGGCTGCTATAATTATTCTTTATAAGCAAAGGTTTGGTAATACATAAGCATGTAAAAATAAGCGATAAAATGCAACAACGTTTCGGAGTCGTCAGACAGCATTATCAAGTTTAAGATGATTAAAATTGACTGTCACAAATAGTTCGTTGAGGGTTAACACAATGAATAATTGATTAAGCATATTAGCTTAGTTTTTTACCTTTTCGCTTATGATACAAATATCCTTTATGCTGATAAAAATCTCAAATCGTTGTAAATTACCGTGAATCAAGAACTAAACAAACTCTTCGACTGGCTGATCGCTACTAAATTGACACTGAATATCAAAAAAACTAATTTTGTCCTGTTTTGTCCAGTTCAAACGAAACTGCCTAAACTCGTGATACTTGATATAGAGTACAATAAGAACATTGCGCTAGAGCATAGAGTATGTTAAATATCTTGGGATTTTAATCAACAAGAATCCGTCTTGTTTACAGGATTCTTTTCTAGATTTCTCCGATATCTTACTAAATGTAAATGGCTGGTAAATCCTAAAATTAAACTGTTCCGTTCCCTAATAAATAATAATTAATATGGGTCAATGTAATGGTTTCCTGATTTGTTTTTCTATTTTATCATTGTCTTTTTCCCCTCTTTATTTTCATAATTAATGTAGTCTTTATATTTTTGATAATCTGTAATTGCTAAAGCATGCCCGCTTAGATTATCCTTTGCTTCCTGCGGGCATGCTTATTTTTTATATAGCTGTTTGTTTAAAAGGATTGTAATCAATAATTTAAGTGTAAAAGTGTAAGTAAATAAATAAATAACGTGGACGGTGCTGGGGTCTCAAATGTAGTAAATTTCCCTAAATGTTGTCAAGGTCCTAAACGTAATAACTTTTGGTCCTTAATGTTATAAGGTCACCGACTGCCATATATAAAGCGGTTTTCAATTGAGTGTCGTTAAACCAAAACCAAACCAATTACTTAGCAATTAAACTTCTCAGCCAATCTCAAACCGTGGTAAAACCAAAACCAAAGTAATTGCCTGATTACTTTCGAGACCTTTCGACACTCAGTTGAAAACTGCTCCATTGATATTTAGGCAGTCTAAAAGTTGTACGTGACGCCTTATTTGCCGTAATTACGTACAGCGACTATCAGAGCAGAGGCTGCGGAACGAAATGAAAAATAAGGAGCAGGAGGGGAATAGAACACAGGATCTGAAAATAATATGTTCGAGACGGTACAGCCAAACCGGATCGTCAAGTGTCCGAAAATGCTCGAGGGGTTAGGGGCTGTCAATTTTCATATTTCTTTACAAAACCAGTTGACGTGTTTACTTTGAAGACAGAGTACTAATCGAGCTACCCTGTCTGCTTTCCCTGGGGTACCCTTTTAGGCGGGTTATCTTTCATTGCATGTACACTGTACGTAAACAGTTATGACATGAGGGTGTCTATGGGGTTAACCGTTAGCCGCAAAACAGCCAAAAATTTAGCCGTTAGGCGTAGAAACCGGAAAAAACTAACCGTTGACGATAAAATGTTGACGATATACCGATCCTATTATTCGTATCACAGAAGCTTAAATCTGCCCTAACTTAGTAAAGCTTAGTTTTGTTTTTAGCGTTTGGAGTTGTCGAGGATACCTAGCTTTCCATATGGAAACCGACCTGGGACTGAACCAAGATAGGAACCTGAGTTAGGACCAAGTTAGGTGCCGAGAATTAGGGCCTTCAATGAGGCCAGATGGTGATCTATTTTGAACGCACGGTTTCCTTATATTATATACCCTTTTTCTCGCCTTCAAACATTTCCAAACACTCACCTAAAACGATGTTATTCCTGACTTTATCCACGGACCAGTCGAGAAAATACGGAATACGTCGAGAATACGGGAGAAAATACGGAATACGTCGAGAATACGGTAGGCTCGATTACCAGCCGCTGTTCGGGAAAAGAGCCCGCGCTCCTCCCCCGAACTCACGGCTGGACTATTGGACTTGGCATTGTTGATTTCAATAAGAAATCTGCCTGCCTGAATCGAGCAGGCTGCATAAATTAGCTTTCTCGCAGTAGCAAAGGAGTTGTGCGATATGAAGTGCGATCGCATTAGTGGGATATTAAACCAAATACCGTCAACTGATGAAATCTTGCCTGATCTAAACCATAGTGGCACATACAACACGCAAAATAGTCAACAGACTTATACGTTAGAATCTATATTTGAATCATGTGGTGCCAGAATATGAGATAACGAGCAAAGTAAACAAAGGGAGGGATAAACGCAAACATCGATTTCAAGAAACAAAATACTCAGTCAAATTGATGTGTACCTTAGTCTTCTTGAAGAGAAACAACACCAGTCTCCGGCGAAGCCAGACAAAATTAGATTTTTAAATCAGCCAAAGCAAACCGAACTAGCAAAAAAAAAAAACAAAACAAAACAAAACTCTTCTATAGAATACAGCATGTAATGCCCTTCCGCAACAATAATGTGAAACAAAATAGGTTGAAGGGCCAAAGTTAAAAGAAGTGGCGAAAACGCCACAAATTTTACGAGCCGTAGGCGTCATGTGGGCCAACCTATGATTGTCATCAGATGATATTTCCGGCCACCTCAAGCGCCGCAAGAAAACATTATGAAGTTACGTCACAGACATGCTTTGCCGCTCACGCGTCCAGCCGTCTCTTCTCGGGGAGGAACGTAGACCGGACACGAGAGAGCGGCGGAAATCGAGCCTAAGAATACGGGAGAAAATACGGAGTACCGGAAATACATATTTTCGGTATACGTAAATACCGCAAATTGTACCTGAAGAAGACTGGTTTGACCAGCTGGAGTACACCAAATTTAGAATCATCCTTCTTTGTATTGGTCTCTGCTTCGAAAACGGCTAGAAAGAGCAATTATTAAATTGTAACTTAATTGTATTTAATTTAGTGATTTCATACGGTATGTGTGTTTTGCCGCCTTTCTTTAAAGGCCGGTCCTCACTTGCGACGCAAGCATAAGCACAAACACAAGCATAAGAAGCTTATGCGCTAGTGAGGAGCGCTACGACATAAGCATAAGCTTTCTTCCTATGCTTATGCTTATGGTTAGGAAGGATGGTAAATATCAAAGAAGCAAACAAACAGACTAAGATTTATTTTTGAGGCCCTTGACCCTGCACATCTCTTGTTTTATGCTCATTGACTATGCATGATTAAATAATCGCAATGCTTCTATTGGTTAGTTGTATGATCACACATAACCACCTTTTGCATTTTGCAAAGTTTTGTGCAGGGTCATCCCCAAAAATAGCAAACAAAAACATACAACAAAGAACTTTACCAAGTTTCTTAACCAATTCCGTCGATTAACTATGGTTAAGTGAATGATAATTCTTGTGAGCTATTATTGAAGTCTTTGCAGCCCTCATTACCCAGAGCATAGTTATTAGAGGGAAATGGTTAGAAAGGCCGGTAAACATCAAAGAAGCAAAAAGACAGGCTATCAAACACGGAGCGAGCCTATAAAAGGCAAGGATACGCCACCTTTGAAGCACTTTGTTGGCTGTTTTGTGTAATGATAGAAGGCCGACATAACGATCGCACAACAGTAGCAGTCGTGGAGAAATAGCATTTTTTTCGTTAAAACAACGGAGTCGTTTACATAGAATAATTTAAGGAAAATAATTAAAATACAGTGAAAATAACACTTATATTCAGATTTATGAGCGTTATGATTGTGTAAACAAAATGCAAATTGAACAATCCCTCAAACTGTTCTATATTCAATTCAAGAAACTGGAAACAAAAAGTACTACAAAGAAAACAAAGAGAACTTGAAAAATGGCAAAGTGAGATTTCGCCTGAATATCGAAGTTAGAAAGGAGAAGGAAGACTCGTGGCTGAATGCAATAAAGACAAATATTGCGTGCGTAAAAGACCGACTGAATTTTAGCTGCAAGAGTACAACAGCAGCCAATGCTCACCATGGAATCTCTTTTAGATAACTGGCTGAAGAATAACCATATTATTGTAGATATAATATATTATCTTCGCCGTGTGCTTGTATCTGGATATTTCACGAGTTTTAGTTTCCAAACTTATTTCTCAACCGCGTTAATCCATGAAGGAGCAAAGACACTCCACTTTCTTTTCAGGCATCAAAAGTACTAGAGAAAGCATTTTATAAACGTGAGTAAACAGCTCGAATTCATACGATACGCCTTCACAAGTGGAAGTAAAAAAAATATGAAGTTGAAATAAAAAAATTCAATTATCTTTCTAAACTATTCTCCTGAAGCTATCATTCATTTAGTTCAAAAGGTATTGCTTACTTCTAAAATGAAACAGAAAATTACACCCGTCGCTCTCCAGAATTTTGTGGCAACGCGCTAAAATTAGACCTGAGTGAATAAGCCTATCAAATGGGAGCATTGGTCGTCCGTGATCGTGACTAAAACATCCCACAATTTTGTAAATTAAATTTCTGCCTAATATAGTATTTTAAAATGTTCAGTATACAGATTTATTTCATTTTAGCCGTTAATTGTAAATATTGTACATAATTGTAGTTTGTATGTTACTGTATATTATGTTGATTTCTTTTGCGATTTTTTTCTCGGAAAAATTAGCTTGTATAATAGCTACTCTTAAATTCGAGAAAAAAAACATAAAGTTCATGTATATATGTATGTATGTATATCACACGAGTACATACAAGTGACATACGAATACATACCAGTAACAAGCGAGTACATACGAGTAACATACGAGTAACATACGAGCACATACGAGTGCATACGAGTACATACGAGCACATACGAGTGCATACTAGTACATACGAGTAACATACGGATACATACGGACACCCACGGTAACAAACAGGTTTTATTTGGATTTTAGATGTACTTATGTTAAGAAAATAACCAAAATTTGCAAATTTGAAAGACAGTTAGACTGTTTTAACCCTTACTTGAGGAAAGGGAGAGGGGTTCAATTGTGATAACAGGTTTTTGGGCCGCTTAAGTTGTTACCCTTGTTATTGGACTTTCACTTAACTGTTAACTGTTGGCTTTTTCATGGTTACGAATATCGGCAAATTCTCCCCTCACACAATTCATTGAGCGAAAAGATCCCTTCCCCCGTAACAGCACGCTACACACACATCCCGAAGCCTTCACTATGCTATTACTTCGAGGAAAATAATTCTATGAGACATTTGGGCGCGCTAAATCTTGTGTGCAATCGTCGTAATCTGCGTTTATTGAACGCGCAACGTCGCATCACATCACATCAGCGATCAGGTTTGTCTGTCTGTGTGTCTGTGTCGCGGACGTATGTATGTGGCACACGCGCATGTGTGTGGTACCCGCGGGTGTGTGGCACTTGCACGCGCTCGCGTGTGTCTGTGCAAAACATGACCCGCGCACATGTAAAAATGTAATGTGACGAGAAAAAATGTTACATGTGGAAATTCATTTACTCCTTCTTCTACTGATGAACCAAAAATCTGTGCGTATTCGTAGAGAGTAAATATTTCCTTCTTAAAATGAGTGACTGCATGTTGGTTCTCAACATTTAACGTCAGGAGTGATTATAAATTCTAGTTCCCTTCGAAATCTGGATATGAAGACAGATCTTTGATGTTGTTCTCTACCTTGCAAAGCGATTGTGCCATCAGTTCCAATGACTTGTTAGATAAAGTACCCTCTGGCACATCAGTGGTTTCTTTTGCCAAGGACTGTAGCTCTCTCGCCTTCCGTGAGCAATACTTCACGTACTCCAGCACCTCATCCACCATAGCAATCGCTTCATTAACCGACTTCTGTGGTTCTCTAACTGTGCTTTTTCTGAAATGAATGTTAAAAGCCTTCACCAGGACTTGTGACTTTCCAAGGAAGTCTGCAATCCCTGTCAACGGTCTGTTGATTAGTTTGACCGCGTCTGTAACGTAAATGTTACGATCAAATTCAACGCAGATTCCAATTGGTTGACACAGTTTCAAGTATGATTGTGAACCATCACTATCACCTTTACTGTGTCCTGCAATCACAGCAACAGCCCCAGATTTAAAGAGCTCAACGGAGTGCTCTTCCCGGGTGCTCTTCGCAGAACAAAATATCTTTACCAAACCAAGCAACATTCACTGCTCGTGATGATATGGGTAGGCAGTCACTCCCTCTAATGATTCTTGTTACACCCTGTGATGGAAAAGAGACATGAAGAACACCATCCGCACAAACAGCAAGTTCATCCCCTGAGAGTGCCAAAGAACTAACATGTTCAATGTGGTCCACATGGTCTGCAAACCCCCTCTTTGCAGCAGAATCCTCAACTCCACACTTTTCCATAATCATCTTTTGTAATTCTCGGGCTGCAGCTTAAGTTTAAGAAAAGTTTACAATTTTCTGTGTGTATTACAGCATTTTTTGCGTTAATATACTTGATTTCGATGATCATAGTCTGCTAATTGGACGCCATTTTTATCTTTCCCGCCACGTGCAAACATGCGCATATCATTCCATCAACAACAAACCACTTACCAGGAAAACTGACAGGACTTAACAATAAAACCGTGTGGAGCCTGGAAGCTAGAACGCAGAAATGAAAAATGTAATGATTCTATGTGTCTACGGAAGTCTAATGATGCAGAATTTTAATTCTTTATTCAAAAGAATAGGTTCAATTAAGCGGTGGTGTCAAAAATAGGGTAAGAGAGCCCTAAAAATAAAACTCCCTTTCCCATTTTTGAAATTGTTCATCCCATTCCCAGTGGTTGAATCCCAGTCCCAGTGCAGTGAATTCCATTTTCCCAGCCCAAAAAATGGCAAATCCCAGTTCTCATTTTACCCCTTCACGCCCCTCTTTATTGACTATGCATGAATGACATAATCGCAATGCTTCTATTGTTTAGTTGTATCAGTACACATAACCAACTTTTTGTATTTTGCCAGGTTTTGTGCAGGGTCAATCCCAAAAATAGTCAACAAAAACGTACTTGTAAACAAGAACTAACCAATTTCGAGCACTCGTGACACCAGCCCTCCCCGAGAAGAATATTATATTGTGCAATTACATAGAGACGAGGCTAAATTTGGGGAAGCAAAATGGCGGCTTGTTGTTTATAAATGTTATATCGACAAAAGATATGGACGACCTGGAAAATAATGCGGAGGATCTTCCTGACGGTAACTAGCTTTCATAATTTTATTGCATTTCTTAATCTTTCTGATGAAAACAGACACTGATATTGTAGTGCTTTGCGCTGTCAGACATTAATGTCCTCAGAGCTACCATTCAAGATTTGAAGCGAAAAGAGCACCAGCTTTTAAAAAGTAAAGAACAAAGCGAAATTGAATTTGGCCAGAGAAGAGCGAAATTTAAAGAGCTTTATATGGCAAGGGAAGGTGAGAATGCTTCATCTTTGTTTTTAAGATCGATGCTTTCGCTAGTTAGACAGATCATCAGATAAATATTTACTGCTGTGTAAGTTACATGTAATTAACTACACTGTGTCTAGGTCAACATCAAGCTTGTGTATTTCTAGCTTAATTCTGTAACGTCCTTCTACTGTGAATGTTTGATTATTAAGAAGTTATGTTATTATGTTTTGTCAATGCATACCTTCTTTCATTGCATAATAAACCACACATTTGTACAAGTGTAGCTTAAACACTATACAAACTGGCCGTATCTTTGACGGGATAGGTTAGATTTATACCTCACTTGCTTTTACTGGATATTTTAAAACTAGTTTTCTTTAATTTATTGAAGTTTATTATTTAAAACAGTGTGAACATCGTTTTGCAATTTAGAGTTATTACCAACTACGTCGTGGTGTATGGAAGATGGGTGCCTGGGATGTCTGGGGGCCTCCACTGTGACCAGCCAGTCCCTAGACAGTATAACACTCCCATGGCTGGCAGTCCCCGCAACCCAGCCATGAGCCCCCACGCAGTCTTCCAGGCATCCGTCACACTGAGTTAACAGTGGAGACAGGGAGGGGATGGGTGGGGGGGGGGGGGGGGGGGGGGCAGGAAGATGGCAAATGATTAGACCAAAACTACCGTTCCAGGTACCACCATGCTGGAAAATGCTAGTACTGTGGCGAAGAGCACTGAGCATGCAATACTATATGAATACCACTGAGCGGAAGTACAAGTTACTCTTTGTCATTAACTTTGTTAAATTGCATTTAACAGCATTAAAATTCTTGTAGGATGCAAATTGGTTCAAATCACTACAGCAAGAGGTTATGAGGCCTTTTTCTAAATCAGCCTGAATCTGAGAATCGATGTCAGTTAATAAAAGCCAGAGGGAGTTTTGACCAAGATCTAGTTACCAATTATTAGGGTGCATGAGGTCTAGAATAATATCCGGTGTATGCATGCATGAGCTGTGTGTAGTGAACCATAGAGCCAAACCTAAGAGAAGCATGTACCATTAAATAGTGTTATGTAGCTCTGCTATGTTCCCTATATGTATGCTATAAATTCAATTTTTGTGTGCTCAATTGTTTCTGTAAGAAGATCAAAGATGTTACATTGTGTAGTTCCAGAAAATATCCATACCCCCATCACAGAGGGAATTTCACATGAGACCCTTGGCCCTACTCATTTTGTGCACCCAAAAATAACCACCCCACCCCTCTGGAATTTCCAAGAGTATTATGTACACCCCCATACCCTCTGGAAAAATTCATTTCTTTTAAAGTTAAGTTACTAAGATAAACATTCCAAACACTAGGTTGTCTGCATTGCAGATCACTCCCGTTTATAATTCTCAATTGATTGTAGCATCTGAAGATATGCACTAAGTAAATAGATATAGATTAATGGTAACTTGTCAAATTACGTCCCTCAGTGACTATGTCCCTGTGAAAATGTGGTACATACAATTTCCATTAAAAGACCAATAAGCTGAGTGTGGAAAAAAATTGACACCATACTTTTATCACATTTTATCGTGAACATGATCGCTAACACACTCGTGAAGAAAGCCAAATATTTTTGTAGCAAAATTACAAACAAATGGAGAGAGATAAATAAGGACAAGAAATTCTCAAGTTTCTGAAATCGTAACATCATTTCTACCATTAAAAAGAAACTAACTTTTATGAAGTAAATCACCTGCTACTTGACAAAGATCAAAGTGAAAAACAAACTTGGCTAGTCACCAATGCCTGTCAGTCCATAAGAAACTTCATGTAGACTGGTAAAAGTAATGATGGCCATGACCATGAAACAGCATGTTCTTTACACTTAGCTTCCAGAGTGTTTTTTGAAGAAACAAAACTTATTTCAAATATAATGCGATTCAAATACAAGTATTCAAGCTACTATGTTTTTCATGATGTGAAAGATCTACTTAGTAGGTAGCGAAGGATTTTTGACTAGCCAAGGATATCTGGAAACTAAATTGACCATTCAACCCCCTCCCCTCTGGAATTTCCTGCCCCCCCCCCTTTGGTATTTCCAATTCCCTCCGTGGTGGGGATAGGGATATTTTCTGGAACCATACACTGTACATTCATAAAAGTTTTTTTTTATTTTTCAGAGGAACTTGCAAAAGAAAAGATAAGGCTTAAGGCATCTCAAGAAGAAGCAAAAAGATTAAGAAATGAACTTCAGAGTGTTCTTGCTGAAGGTGATGGATATCGTGCCGCTGCAGCATTGGCAGAGAGCTCTCAGAGAGAAGAACTGGAGACATTGTGTGCTAACTACCAAGAGGAGATAACATCTTTACGGGCCATTATGTCTGGTAAAGTATTATAATGTGGATTAATTATTCTGAGTTGAGATAAGAGTTTGCTAACCTTTTATCTTGTTTGATAAGCAAGAATATCATGTGGTAAAAAAAAATACCGTTATGTAGTGTTTTATTTCTGTGAGTTAATCCTTCTTTTATTGTAACTACTTATACTGTCCATATGTTACATTTTATGAGTTAATTGTAGGTTCACATCAGCCTCGTTGGCTGCCAATGTTGTAACCTGCATTACTAAATAAAATGATGATGATGATGAGTTCATACATTTCATATCTAAAGTGGTATGCTTGTAAACTATGGGAACAAATGAAGAAGACAATAGTTGACCCACACAATACAGTTTTCAGACAAAAATTACAAGGGACACTTCCCTGATTATTTCTCAGCTTCTTTGCGTTTTTTACTATTGGGTTACTGTTTATTTTAATTGGAACTCTAATCTGCTCAACCTGAAAGGAAATCATGCTCTAAAAAATACAAGTTTTGCAAATTCTAACATGCGATGTTCAAGTTGGTTTGTTTCCAACGCTAATGACTTAAACATGTAGTCTAACATGTTTTCTAAGAATGGGAACTGATCCATTCTTACCTGCTGAAAAAGGGTTGTAATTCATTCAAGCATGTAAAAATGGTCCATTCACTGAATTTCTCAAAATTATGTTTCTAGCAGTGCACTACAGAGGGTTCAGTGGTGGCCAGATAAATGAATCATTGACTTTTGTTACTGACTAGTAAAATTAAAATATATGTTTTAATGAATATATGGATGAATGAAATATTCATTTTACAGTTGCATGTTTCCCAAGAGGGACACCTCTTTTATTCACTTAACAGCCCATGTGGAAAAGAAATATTCAATCTCAGCTTATTACTAGATGTTTTGGGTTTCCTTTTCATAGTTTTTTTAACAGGTTCCAATAGCCAAACGTTTAGGGTCTTAGCTTGAGGCCAAGATCGGCCTATAGGCAAATAAATATGGTATACATGTATCTTGAACTCTGTCATTGTGTCAGATGATGCTTCTACCTTTGCATTTAATTTAAATCGTAAAAGGAAATATGGTAGGAGCATTATCAAGAGGCTTAAAATGTTGGAGATATATTACGATCGTTATTTTCATGTATTACAGAGGCTGTGAAAGAGGCAAAGGAAAGTGCTGCTGAACATTTTGAAATAGAAAAGCACAATCTTCTTGCCAGAAATCAAAAGTTAGAAAATGAAGTAAAGAACTTAAAATCTCTTCTGTCCTCTGACGAGGAAAGCAGTAGTAGCAGGCCTAGAATGTTGTCAGGATTGTCTGATGCTGTAGTTGGTGCCATAAGACGGAATACTGCAACAAGTGAGAGCTCTTCAGTGGATGGGGAAGCAGTCACAGATAATGTAAAATCACTTGAAAAAAGCATGAAAAAGGTATAAAGTGGTCCAAGCCAAATACATATTAAGTATCATGAACTATCAAGTGTTTCTTGTGGATACAGGTTTGATATGTTGTCTGAAATTTTATTGAAAATCATTATGGAAGGGATGCTGTCCTCTTCATTAGCTGACTAGTGGATTTTATTTATCACCATGTTAATTGTCCATCAGGCATGTCTTACCTTATGCTGATGGGTAGTTAATATTTTCAGTCGTTTTGGTAGATGAAGCAGGCCAATCATTAAGGCCTCAGTTACACACAATAACCACAACATGCCCACAGGGAACCTGCAAATTATATTTTCTTTGAATGTTCATGAAAGGAGAGAAAGAAATATCAACACAAAATAAGGGTGCTGTATCAAAATAATTTCCCCACTAGCTAAAACATTTGTATTTTGTTGAAAGGCCCAAGAGGATGCCGAGGCATGGAGATCAATTGTTATGCCACTGGAAGAGGTAGGTTATGTGTTTGTTTTTCTTACAAAATTGACCTCTTGTATCAAACATTATGAAGTCGTTAAATTTGTTGTTGATGAATATTTCTCTACAGGAAATATCATTTCTGAAGGCAAAGTTAAAAGATGCACAGGAAAAACTGCAAGTTGCAGAAACAAAGATTAAGGTGTGTTATGATGTGCTAATGAATGAATCTACACTTTAAATTATACTCAAAACTGTCTTGATGTTTAAGACCTACTCATTTAAATTATGGAATGTTTTATAATATTGTTTATAGTGATTTTTTTTCCAGGAAGGAGAAAGCAAAAAGCATGACAAAAAGTCTGAAGATGAAGAACCCCTATCAAGAGAAAAGTTTGAAGAGATACAAGAAAAGGTAATGAAATTTATTACATATGTTTTTACATAATCTCACAGAGAATTAGAAATAGTATGCAGTGAATTATTATTAATAGGACTAGGGGACAACAAAAGAAGTTTAGAAACTACAGTAGATTTTTTGATCAGGTTTAGTCCAGGTCTGGCTCCATTTACTACTGCATTAAAAGGACTTACATTTTGAAGAAGTTTTCTGACCAGGTCCAGACCAGACCAGACCATTTCAAATCCTAGTTTAATTAGCAAATTTCTTGGACAGGTAAAGGAATTAAACCAATACCTAGAGGCAGAACGATCCTCACGAACGGATCTGGAAATGTATGTAGCTGTTCTAAACACACAAAAAGGTTAGTCAGTGTGCTTTTCTTGATTTTATAGACTGGCAGAGTCAAGTCTAATTCTACGCCAAGCTGAGTGTTACTGAAATGTCCAAGTCATGTTATAACCTACACTTTACAGTGTAATTTGTTGCCCTTATAATCAGTAAGAATGAACCAGTTTAGAATTAATGTCAGACAATTTAGAACTTATCTGACATGATCTTTATATTTTTTGATTTCCATAGGCTCATAAGGCTGCATAATTACCCTTAATTCAAGCTATTTAAGGCTTCAGGTAGCTTTCAACACAAAGGCAGAACTTGTTCCATGTTTTTGCTCCAATTTTTGTTTTGTTATGTTTTTCTTTTTGAGGTGTCCTTCAAGAGGATGCTGAGAAATTAAGAAAAGAGCTTCACAATGGTCAGTATGAAATGTACTACATGACCGATGTACTATGTACCTAAGCTGAAGTCAACATAGAAAATGTCTCTACCTAGTTTTCATAAATTTGCTTTCAAGCAAGTTGTGGGAATTTTACCATATATATACATATATATATATTAATGATTCAAGACTATTGCGCTTGAGAGAAAAGTTAATTTTTCCTAAAATCTATGTGCCTTATAAGTGAAGGACTTTGTAGATTACAATCACTAGCTTTCAGCATTGATGAGAGGATTAACTTTAAGGAATTGCAAATTAAGTGCTAGATGAACAGAATGATATTTTGACCTCTATTGAAATGTGTGATTTAACGCACTGAAAAGTAATGGCATGTTTTTCAGGAAAACACTTACTTTAGACATTCAGGGCTTGAGACTAATGCTAGCCATCTCTTCATAAACCAGTAAAGAGTCAGATTTGCCTGGTAACTTTTAAATTTTAACTAGCCCCATTGGTTGAAAAAAACCCAGCAATTGTGAAAGTATTTGTTGAAATCAAAACTTTGCATTGTTGTCATTTGTGATAGCAAATGCAAAAGTTGAACACAGCACTTGGGAATGACAAGAGATAGATATCTCAAATTTAATTAATTTAACCTCTCAATATCAACAGTTTTAAGAGTCAAAATTCTGTCCATCTCTTGTGAGTTGCGGCGATTGGCATACAGAAAGAAAAAATAGTACCAAAACCTGAATAGTGGAAAGTCTTGCAGTTAAAACGTATTTACTGTTAAGCTATTAAGGTGAAATCCTATAGAAAATCCAGCAATTTCAGTTGTTAGTGGACAAAAATCTGGTACCAGAATAATTTTATGTATTTTACAGTCCTTTTTACATTAAAGATATAAATAGTTGGCTGAAATAACACTGAAAACAATTTCCCATGGGAACAAGAGAAAATAAATTTCAAAGTTCAGAGAAATTGTGCAAACACAGGTAAAATTTCATCCTCAGTTTCATTTCACCAGTACTTTCAAGTGATTCGTACAAAGTTCAACATTTTGTTTTCAACGTTTGGTGCTGCTAGAAATGGTTTTTTTTAGAAGATATTTAAAGCATTTGTACATATGTTTGCAATACGATGTAAATAATCTTGGTACAAAGTTTTTGTCCATGTGTTACTTTAACTTCTGGTGAATTCCGTCTTAAAATCTGATGTGTCCAGTGGAGCAGTGTACATGTATTAAACATTTAGTTTAAAGTTCTGACTATTTATTAACTTGAAGTTTAAAATGGCAAATTATCTATGATAAATTTTATCATTTCTTCAGTGTGTAGATTGTTGGAGCAGGAAAAAATGTCCCACAGTGATTTAAAGCAAACATGGGAGATGGCAAATGTCCAGTTTGTAGAGAATCTAAGAGTACAAGAGGAAGCATTTTCAAGAGTGTGGAACATCCTTACACCTGATCAGAGAACAACTGTTCAACAACAACAGCAACCCCAGGTTGGCCAGCTTATTGATCTACAGAGTCCACAGACCTCCCCACAGCCAACTAATCAACAGGTAGTTTATTTTGGGTCAGAACAAAATGGCTCGAGTACCAAATCTACTTGCATTACTGAATGTGAAATTTGGTGTTAAATGGAACTGAAGTTAAAGTTCATGTCAAATTTCCAGAGATAGGTGCATCAGTTTTTCTGTATGGTTATTACTCCACTGTGGTTTTAGTGTGCAAATACATATTAAACATGTATCAAGTAATAAAAGATACCTTGTGGATGTTTGGATGTTTTAAACCTACAATCGTGGACAAAAGTCCTTGGGACACTTATGTAATGTAACGGATTATCTGTGTTTTAGAACTGAAGTATGAAGAAAACGCTGCTATATCCTTTATGAATGGGTTGCTGTCCCCACTCCCCCCCACAACACAATGTTGAATATCAGCTGAAATTGCACGTACTAGTTTTCAACATTGTATGGGGGGTGGGGGGCAAGGTTAGGCAGGTGAAGTTGTATTCGCGCCTGGCGTGTACACAAAAGCGCCAAAAGTGCAAATTTGTCCCAAGACTTTTGTCTATGATTGTAGCTATTGTATGAAATTGTTGAGGCTGAATTTGAAACATCTTAAGTTTTATCGGGCTAGTAAAGCCTTGAAGTGAATATTTCCAAAGAACATCTACCTTCAGCTGATAATTCCCTGTTTTGCACACTGAAGCATTGGAGTATTTACACTGGTTGACTGTTTTAAGCTGGGGCTACTTACATAAGACTTAACTTGATGTTTTTCCTTCAATGCCATTCATTAGTTCTGCACTATATTTCATCATACATTAGCAATGTAGACAACTGTAATGTAAGACACAACAATATGTACATCTCTCTTAGATTGTGATGAGCATAATTTTTATTTTTATTTATTTCAGTGGTCCCAAAACACTGACAATGTTCAGTCTCTTTATCTCTGAAGAAATATTTTCTTCTTCTTAATTAGTATTTAATGAGTATTTCTAATCCTTTTTGGCTTGTAATGTATAGGTTTGATGCAGAGCCCCTCTCGTGAAATAATAAATTAAAGTTATCTACTAATTTTACAACTGAATTTGCCAAAGTTGATGACGTTTCATGTGGTCATGTGGTACAGTAGGTTTGATCACTTGTTCATCTTTGTTTCTCTAGCCAAGCTTAGTTCCCTTGCCAGCACAAGTGACTGCTACAGACTCCTTGTCAATATGGGACAGTATTCCCACGGTCCCCTGCACAAATCAACTGGTGTCTGAGGCAGAGACTGCTCAGAGGACATCTATAGAGACTGATGGCAAGGAATCAGGAGTGAGGAGAGTTCACTCAGCCTCTGATGTAACAATGAGTCTTGAGAGTGAGTGTTAATCATACTGTTAGCCATTATTGTACACTGGTCTATTACAGGTCATGGTCAGTTAAGTTTGAATAATGGGTAATTGTGAAGAAGAGGTCCCAAAAGCGACTGTTGGTAAGCTGTCAGCCGACAGGTTACCAACAATCTACCGACAAGCTACCAACAAGTTACCAACAGTTTGCTAAAACAAAAAGTTTGCTGTAGAATAGACAGGAAAAGAGTATCTCACCTGATCAACAAAATGGTTTCAAAAACCCGAAAACAATAATTATTAGCAATACATCTCATCAGAAACTTACCATTCGATGGTTGGCATAGAAAATATTGATTGTGAAATATTCTTTAAATCAAATTTTACTGTGTACCTAACAGACAAGAATGTCCTAAATTTAAACTGTATAAAGCAGATTTCATCTGAAAGTGAAAATGAAAACAACAGCATAACACTTTCTTGTACAAATCATCTTACCATGCAATTCAAATCCTGACATAATTTGAGGGGGAATGATACATAGTTGACCTTTCCAAGGTGGCATTGCCGGACAGTGCTGTATTCGCGTAAATGCTCTGGTCATTTTCTGCAGTCAGTTAAGTTTGCTTGTCAATGTTCTGTAAGAATTGTTTAATAGCAGATTTTAGAACTTTTTGCTTTTTGTGTCTAGTGAAAGCACTAGACACAATGTAAAAACGATAAAAAAGATAGCTAACTACTTCATATACTGCAAAATGTGACATCATGCTCCAATAGTTTCAAGGAATTCTCCTCTCATGACAGATTACATGAACAGGAAAACCACAAGTGAAAATGTGTAATCAAATCGATATGTCTCCAGTACTCGTCAGCCTGCTCAAGTGGGTGCCCGAGCAGTCAAGGCAAATATTTGGACCAATCCTCTTGCAATTAATATTTGTGTCGCAAAATCTTTGTATTACGAAAATTAGCGTCATTTGAAATTCCGAGCAGTGTGGTTTTGAGTTGAAGTGTTCGAGAAGAAAGGGATGAATATTTTTGCCCTAGGTGGTTTATTTTTGCGTCACTAAATCCAAGATTAGTGTCATTACGTACATTACCGTCCCTTCAAGACACAGTGGTTCTGAGTCAAAGTCTTGACGAAGAGAGAGGTCAAGATATAATTATTTTGCTTTCACACTGTTTCACAGAAGGAGTTGGGAAGAGGGTATTGTGGTGAGTGAACCAGTGCTGTCCATCTTTTATTGACCTTTGTTATGTTTTTCTTCAGAGATACTTTTTTACTATGCCACGGCTTTCAGAGTACTTGTCAATGTGGAGTACTGAAATACTTAAAAAGAAAATAACGGCGAAATGAAAAAGCAATGATGTATAAAAGAGGCAGAAAGAAACACCTGATACTCCACTTTGCATGAGGGAAACAACACTACAATACTTTTAAAGCTTTTCAACCCAATAATAGGAATTCACAAAATAGCAAAATACAAAGATATGTTCAGAAACCACAATTACATTACTCACAAGAAATTTCTCAGGACAACAATGTCTGCATGTAAACTATCAATCCCCAGTATCCACCCTGCACTAGACATGTGTTTGCATTGCGGACTTATTTTGTAAGGTAGGTCCACATCAGCTGTGAACCCAGCTAGTTGTAAGCAGTGATTACCAAAACTCAGAAGTACATTCCTTCCTATTCAGTTTGTTATATATCTCGGTCGCAATTTGGAAAAACAACATCAAGGTAAGTGTTGCATACTACCGACAACTTACCGACACGTTACCGACAGATCACTGACAGTCGGCCGACTGTTGGTCTGTGTTTTGGCCAAAACCTGTTGGCTGACTCTCAGCCAACAGTCGGTTATCTGTCTGCAGACAAACGGCTGACAGATGGCCAACAGTCGGCTGACAATTTTTTTTTGGGAGTTGTTCTTCACAGTAACTGAATAATGTGTCACAACATTTTTTTTTGTAACTGTTTTTGTGAATGTTCTGTAGTTACATTCAACCATAACCTACACACTAGTAAATTAATCTCAACCAACTATTTTTAAAATATATCACAATAGGAGTAGCTCCCTAAAGTATTCCTTTTTAAGGTTAGTTTTGAGCAAAATAATTTGAGGTAGGATTATAAGCTTGTTAAGCACTGGATGTGATTTCAGGTAGTAATAGTCAAGTTGCCAGAGCACACTCAGTAGAGGAGTTATTATCATCCAGTCCAGAGCCTTCAGCTCCCTCAGATGTTGTACCACCAGAAGGACCCAATTCTCCCCCTGCCAGACCACAGCCTCCCAGCAAAGGACATGGGAACAAGTTTGATTGGAAGAATTTCCAGGAAGCTGTATGTTGTTCATATTTTGGTGTTTGTCATTTTTTGGACTGGATTGTTTTTCAAAACCAGTTTCATTGTTGGAGTGCTTTTCAGCAGTTGTTTGCTCCAAATTTTTCATGATTACCTAAAACCACAAACAAAATGACATCAGGACTGACTCTCTGTAGTGAAGGTACACAAGAAATCTGAAACAGCAATTTTGAAGTTGATGATGGTTAGGAGTTGAGGCAGAATCATTGTGCTGTAAACAATGTACAAACTCTTGACTTAATTGCTACAAACTCACACTGAGTAGAAATAACTGTTTTATCCATGGACCTAACAAATAATTGTGTGATTGTAAACTCTTGTGTTACATTTAGATGGTCTTAGGAAATAATACATTAAAATTGACATGTTAATTGTAGTTACTTTAAGTTACTTGTACCCAGCTTTAGTTGACATCAAAAGTGACATTTTGAGCCCCAAACACTACAAAGCAGCTGCGAAAGTTTTTTATTTTCGTTAATATTGTTGATACACATGCATTTTTCAGGTGAAAGTTTCTCATGAAAGTAGCTTGAATAGGTCATGTGCAATGTGTGGTAATTATGAACGACAGCTTCAAAAGTTGCAGGATGAAAATCAGAAATTTCAAAATTTAGCTTCCAACTTACAAGTGGCACTGGATCAGGAAAAGGTCAGAGCTTAGTTATGGCAGCCATACCATAACTATCCAGTTTGAATACCTTTAATCCCAATTTTAGATATTTTAACCCATTACTTATTGCCTTTCATTTCCTCTTGATGTTTGGTATTAGAATTTGGTGGTAGATTGAGACATTCCGTAATCAATTGTTTTATTTATTATTCCCATCAACTGTCTACTTTACAACAGAAAAAGTACAATAATAACTAGGTTATTGTATAATGGTGCTGATTATTTACCCTCATGGAACACCTGCTTCCTCAAGTGACACTACCATGCTTCATTCTAAAAGTAATCTTGTAGCACTTCAGATATGACTTTTAAATTGCTTCACATCTGTTTTTGTCACCATCATGAACTTACTGGTAGTTTGGATGATAAATCGCGTGATTAAAGGATATCTATGTAGTATGATACAAAGAACTTTAAACAATGAAAGGTGTAATCTTCATGAACTGAAATGGAGTAAGTGTAGGTGTGTGTTGTTGTTTTTTTCAAACAGAAAGAGTTATTCAAAGAACAAAAGATGCGAAGCAAGTTGGAAGAGAGTGTCGCTCGTGCTGCTGAGGATGCACAGATGCAAATCAACACGCATTCGATGACAAACAACAAGTTGGAAAAGTTACTTGCTGGGTTGCGAGAAAACTTTGAGGCAACCAAACATGGAGCTCAGACACACATTGTAAGGGGTGTATAAAGGCCATGCATTGGCTGTTGTATTGTATTATGTGCCACATTGATTGCTGATTGCTTCAAATACCTTTTCACCATAATCTAAATTTTATGTTCTTTTACATGTAGGAGAAACCCTTTATATACATGATTTTTCTTTGAATCATTTAATCAACAATATCCCTGTGGGTTAAGCAACACAAAATTTTGTTATACTAATTAACTTTCATATTTTGTTAAGATGAAGCTTGTAGCTTCCCGGAATCAACTTACTCAGGAGGTAAATTCTTCTCTTGGCACTTAACTTAATCAGTAAATATGTAGTCTCTTTAGCCTGCATTATAATTATTTTCAGTTTGCACTGCTCTCATTACTTCATGAAAAGCCTGAGAATAACACATCCTGGTAATGCAAACATTTAGCAGGTCTACCCATCTCAGGGGCAGTTTTGCAAATGGTGAAATATATTGCAGACCAAACACCTTTTGACCCTTGAGCAACTGCACAGAATGCCTGACTTAGGTGGTCACTTACTACAGGTCACACCACAGGAGGTAGAAATTTGGAGTTTTTAACATATAGAACAGAAACACCTGTAGATACCATGCAATGCATTAGAGCTTTTCTAAAGCCAACTAAGAAACCTCTAGGGCCACATATGTCAAATTTGGTAATAAAGAGTACTTTATTCATGTCGCAAAACATCCCATGGCTCTAATTCTGAGACTGCATGTATCTACAAGTATTGTCATGTCAATCAGATAACGTTGACAAGCAATTGTGACCTTTCACGCGAAAACGTGCATTAACGACTTTCCGTTACACGGGTGAAACGAACGGCCATCGAACGGGTTACAAACGGGTTTCAATGAGTGTTCGAACGGGTGATTAAGTATTCCGAACGGGTAGCCTAGCCGTTCGAACGGCTCAGGAAAAATTGCGAACGGGTAGCCTAACCGTTCGAACGGCTCAGAAAAAATTGCGAACGGGTAGCCTAACCGTTCGAACGGCTCAGGAAAAATTGCGAACGGGTAGCCTAACCGTTCGAACGGCTCAGGAAAAACTGCGAATGGGTAGCCTAACCGTTCGAACGGCTCAGGGAAAATTGCGAACGGGTAGCCTAACCGTTCGAACGGCTCGCAAAACATTCCGAACGGGTAACGAAACAAACCGTTCGACCGGCTCATAAAAAATTTCGAACGGCTCATAAAAGACTTTCGAACGGGTGATCTAAACGTTCGAACAGCTCATGAAATCTTCGAACGAGCAGTCACGAACGGCTTAGAAACTTCATGATTATAATTCGTTTAGTTTATTTCGAATGGTGCCGTGCCGCTACACATCTCACTTAAAATAATTTCGAGCGGATGGCTGTTAATCATTGAAACTTCTCCTGTTACTACTTTATTTCACCACTGAAAGCCAAAGAAAGTAAACCTGAAATGCAGAGAACATTCGTAAGTGAGTTTGCTAAGGCGGAACTCGGAAGAAAATCAACGGCGAATGCAAACTTGGTAAGTATTTGCGGTGAACTTGTGCGTGTTTGCATAATAAACAACTACTGACTGATTTAAAACAACAATACAGCTGTCAGAAGGCGTCATTTACATGGACTCCAGGCGTCTGTGTAATTCTTTACCTGGTATAAAGGGAGAGAAGTCGAAAAAATTGTTCTTTGCCTTTGCAAAATAATAATTGTCCAATGTAACTGTAACTGACTCGTTGATTCCTTCTCGGCGAGAGATTCTCGCGCAGATAGAAAAAGCTGGATTCTTTCATACACGGTCGTTTATGGGAGTCTTTGTCAATTCTTTGTCTTTCAGTACAGCCCAAAAATAATGCACGCGCAAGAACTTCTTTTTGCGTCCGCAAGCGGGCAACTTCAGATTTAACCTACCGTCTGAACCGCCTAAGAAGTAACGGATGATTGCAGCCGTTCGAACGGCCAAAGAAAAAGTAAAGTACGGATGCGCATTTGATGAAACTTCGAATTCTTTGATCGGCGTGAGCTGCTGTTTGCATGTTCTACAAAGTGTTTGTATCTATCAAAACATAAACAAATGTAGCCGAAGAAGAAGATGATTCTCACCACTTCGTCTACTGTTTACTACACTGTTTACAATTATTATTATTATTATGATGATGGGTCCCGGAGTCCCAGACCCGCGGCGTGAAATGAGCTTGTTTGAAATGGTTTTTTCTCTCCGGAATGTTCCTTGTGGCAAAGGCTAAAAATACATCGTATTTACTGGGAAGTGTAACCCAAATTTTACAACAAGCAAGCTTCTCAGTCGACGGAAACAAGCACAGGACTTTGCATGCATGACAAAAGCGTGACTCAGTTTTCACGCATTGTTAATGTTTGAAACTTAATGCAAATTCAGGGCGTCACAACAACATGATTGTTATCTTACCTGCTCATCTTACCTGTTATCTTACCGTATGTTTAGAAACGCAAAATATATTTTCTGCAAGAGCTCTTCGCCTGTAATAATAACTTTGCGAGAAGTTTTTAAAATTTACAACATCGTAGTTCTCATTTGTTTACACAAGCAGCGGTTCAGTGTGAGCTTTGAACGAAAGTTGTCTTCGCTCACAGATCACGCAAGAAGAAAACGAAAACAGCACTTCTGAATCGGCATTCGGAAGCAAAAACCGTTGGATCCCAGGCTAACTACACCGTAGTTGGATTTTTCTGCGTGGACTGTTTCTTCATGAGCTTCATTATTTGGAGATATTTTGTGATTGTCGCGTAATCTGCTAGCAGACTGTTCAAGTGATCGAAGGGCTTTTTTCCTTAGGTGACATGAACACGCGAGTACCCGAACAGGTTAAGACAACCGCTCGTGTGCCTAGATATTTTTATTCCTGAATGGATGATCAAAGCCGTTCAACGTTTTACTGAAGTCGTTTGAACAGATGGATGTTCCAGCGAACGGGTGAGCAAGTCGTTCGAACGGTTGGATGTTTTTAACAAACGGGTGAGCAAGTCGATCGAACGGTTGGACGTTTTTATCGAACGGGTGAGCAAGTCGTTCGAACGGTTGGACTTTTTTATCGAACGGGTGAGCAAGTCGTTCGAACGGTTGGACTTTTTTATCGAACGGGTGAGCAAGTCGTTCGAACGGTTGGATGTTTTTAACAAACGGGTGGGCAAGTCGTTCGAACGGCTGGACGTTTTTATCGAACGGGTGAGCAAGTCGTTCGAACGGCTGGACGTTTCTACCAAACGGGTGAGCAAGCCGTTCGAACGGATGCAAATTTTTTTGAACGGATGACCCAGGTCGTTCGAACGAATGCAAATTTCTTTCAAACGGCTTTCAAACGGCTTCTAAACGGAATTCCGTTCGAAAACGGAAAGTCGTTATAGCACGTTTTCGCGTGAAAGGTCACAATTATCTGACAGCTAGATTTTCCAATTTCTGCTTGGCAAGATACAGGATATTGTATCAAGTGGTTGTCTATGGGAAAGTAAAAACTTTAGAGAACTGTCATCTATCAGTGCTAAAAGTGGTTATGGTCACTTATCAGAGGAGGTTGCTTACAAGAGGTCCCAACTACAGTGATATGACTTGGAAACTTTTGGTATTTTTTTACAGTAGTCATTCAAGAGAGGTAGTCGCTTACTAGTGGAGGGGGGGGGGGGGGGGGAGGGACACACAGGGAGGTTCAACTGTAGGTTTGTTGATGCCAAAGTGAACTTCCTGTGAGTCACTATGCCTCTTTCAAACTTATGCGGTGACCCATTTTGAAAATGTTTGTGTATTGGGTGCCTTGTGAGTGTGTATAAGGAATAGAAAGAATGCTTTATTCTGAAGGTATTTATTGTTGACAGCTTACGCAGTTGAGAACAGACTATGCAGCTCTTCAAGACAATGCTATTCAGCAACTTACACAAATGGACTCTGATGCAAGGCTGGCTGAAATGCGTGAACAACTGATGCAAATCAGAGCTGCATCTGAGAGCACAGAAGAGAAACTGAGAAGTGAGGTTAGGAGAAACGGGATAAAATGTGAACTGGTATTAGAAAAAGTTAAGGTAGAAAAGACAAGTTTCCTAGTTATCTAATCTATAGTTTTTTCCATTTTGTGTAACTAAGTGGCACATTTGTCTCATGCCTGAGAGGGAGTAATATTTTTCCTAGTCACTTTGTACAATACATTGTAGTTTAAAAGCTCTAGCTCTGATGAGTCATCTCATTCCACCTAATGCTGACAACCTTTTTCAAGAGTACTATCATGTGTTTAAAGCATCAAAGGTTGTTTTCAACAAGGAAATTGACTAACTAAACAGAGTTAAACTGAAATGATATATAGCTATAGCTCTCCAAAGAGTGCAATCAAGCAATCAGAATGTTATTTCAAAGTTGAAATTGTGTAAGAGAAGAAAAATCTTCTCCTGATTATTGCTTCAGAAATTTACATTAATTAGTCGAGCTGAAATATACTGTACTTAATGTAGTTATGGCTTCTAAAACCCTTTCAATGTTACAACAAGAATCAAATACATCAAACATTAGACACCAGTGGGGGAGGGGTAGTGCTGGCTTCTTGTACTAACTGATATGCTTGTGTTACTTGAAGGTGTCTTTCCTTAAAGATCGGGTTATGGCAGAACAAGTTGCAAAGGACAGTGTGGAGGCAATGCTTCAGGGAGACGTGGATAACATCAGGGTTGAACTTGGTATGGAGGCAGTTTACAATTTAATGGAAATTAATTTATTGTGTACTCAAAGAAGAAACTATTAAATTAAATATTCTGGATAATTGTGACAATGAACTGGTTGACTCTAGATAAATATTGGCTGACCATTTGTTGTTGATGTGTGATATGGTTGAACCTCTATAACCAACCTCATAGAGCCAAATATTACCAGAGGTAAATATTGAAAATGTTATTTCAAGTGGTGATTTTTCTTTCAATTTATAGATAAGTTACGGACAGAGCTTGATAAGGAAAAAAGTGCCAAAGAGGAGGTATTATTAATAATATAGCAACTATAAGATGACTGTTTCTGACAAAGCTAGTTGCAATGGACAGTACTGCAGCTGCTAATGTGCTTGGTACATTTGGAATAACTTACCTTCCTAATACTGAATTAAACTGTTTAAATTGGTTTATTGATAGGCACAGTCTCAGCTTAGAAAGTCCGGTCAGTCACTAAAGAACACAGAAGACAAATCTAACCAAGTCATCATTGCACTCAGAGGACAGTTAGATGAGGCTACTGAAGAAAAGGTGTGAATATAACAGTTTTCACTGTCATCATTGTCTTACCTCTTCTCCATTTCATCTCTGTCATCATGGTCACTCTCTTCATCCTCATCATCATCATCAACATTAATTATAATCATTTTCTTCTTTGTCCTCCATGCTTATTGTTATCATGACCATTATCATAGAAACAATTGATCTATCATATACCTATAAACATTTTACAAATCACAGGCAGGAGATTTTTGAAGAATGTAGTCCAGAGAGTTACAAGAACTTTTGGAATATCTCCCAAATCATTTTGAGCATTTTCCATACTTATATCAAGTGTAACAACGTCATTTACTTAGACTTGGCTTTATTGCACTGGTTGATATATTTCAGCTAGATGTGACATTGTTGCTGACAGGCATTGCAGGGCTGTCATTAAGGGCTGTAACCCGTAACACCTACTACGGCTGAGTATGCTTGACTTTCCCGTGATGTTATGGGTGAAATTCCCAGTTGTTGATAGAATTCACCCACAAAGTAACAAGTTTGCTACGGGCGTGAAGAGCAAGGCAACAGGTGACTCAAAACAAATAGTCCTGATTAGCAGGGCTCCCAGAGATCAGCGTTTTCAACCCACATGCATTAGAATCATGTGTAAGGTGTGACAGTTTATTTAGTTATCATGATATTATTTTTGGTCCAGGCAAACGCTATTAGGCAAATGGCTACAAACTTCTTTTGCAGATCAAGATAGAAGATGAAAATAAACAATTGAAGAACCAGTTGCAATCAATGACAGAACAACTCAACCAAAGTGAAACTGTGCAGAGAGATTTTGTACGCTTATCTCAGTCTTTACAGGTACATCTAAATAAAATGACTTGGCAAAATACTGAGAAGGCAGCTACATGCTAACACAAACACAGCTGGGCCAATGTTCACTTGTTGAAGTTGTTTTCAGGATTTATTAAACTTCAATATTAATGTCATTTAAATGTGGAAGAAGACAAACACAAAACAATCTCTTCTGGCTTGATAACTCATAATTAAAGTTCTTATCGTACATGTACTGTGTGATTCTAGAGCCTTTACAATGACTTATTATGTGGGTCTGTCAGTTGTTATTTTTGTTGCCCTTGTCCTAGATGCAGATTGCCCAGATCCATGAATCAGAAACAGGAGTTCGATGGCAGCATGCTGAGGATGTTAAAGCATGTCAGAATTGCCAAAAAGCCTTAAAGTCAAGCAAAGACAAGGTTGGTAAAATCTTGATAAATTTGAAAAAAAATTAACTATTTGTTACAAAAAATGCTACACAGGAAGATATTGATATGCAGACCTAAATACTTTATACTTTATTTTCAGTTTATTTTGTGATTGACTGGCGTGATTACTTTTGTTTTGGTTTTACAACACTGAAAACTGCTCAGATTTAAAAAGCAGTTTCCCACTAAGTAAGGACACTATTAAAAATAAAATTCAACATAAAAAAATTAATGTTATTTACAATTAACAACTTAAATTAAAATTCAAAGCTTAAAACTTAAATTTAAATTTGCCTCCCCGCTCCTGAATTTCAATAACAAAATTGACAATAGTCAGGATTTGAAAAGAAGATCCCAGAACTTTCTCTAGCTGATAGTATGATCAAAGCCTTTTTAGAAGCAGGACTGTTACCTCTAACACTATTGATGTCTTTTACATGCAGCACCATTGCCATCACTGCGGCAAAGTATTTTGTGAACAGTGTACATCCAAGACTGTTGTGGGAAGCAAATCATCCAGGCCACACCCAGTGTGTGATAAATGTTATGTTATACTAAACAAGGACTCTACATCTACATTCTATGATACAACCCTGGCAGATGATAAAAGGTGACTGTTGTGAAATGGAGTCCTATGGCTCAGTTACGTCACACAGCAAAGGAGGAGGATAGTGGGGCATGACAGTTTCATTATCTTACTACATGGCGATAAGAACAAACTGACAATTAGTGGCATCATATTTATTACCGTATCAAGGACAGAGCCTCTTGTACTTTTTTGTTTCATTTGTTTGTTGGGAATGTGATCTAGGGCCTCTGCAATAAAAGATCGTAAAGGCAGTCTGTCATAAACACATCAGTACACATAAAAAGTATCTTTTAAGTGAAACACATCTGGTCAAAAGGTGAATCTGCCGATAATTTACATTGTTATGATACACATCTGTACACCCTAGGTTGGGTCACAATATCATGTCATAGATTTATTTCATACATCTTAATTACTGGCAGTCCTAGTTTCGCTGGCCCTGTTAAAAATAGTGGACAGGTGTTGGGTACAAGAAAAATAAGTGTTTATGAAATATAAAAACAATTTTAATATAGTCAAACCACTGATGGTGGAAACCATCAATGGTAGTATTAATGGGGACTCAATTATTATCTCAGCCATCTAAAAATACTGATATAGGTGCTGTATGTCTTATTATTACACAATATAATTATGACCATGTTGTCAGGAGTGTGTGCTTTACTCCCTTGTCAAGTTCAACTTCTGTATGAATATTCAGATGCTGAGCCCAGCCAACAAATTCCATCCAATGAATATAGATGGTGTTTACCATTATCAAGATTAGGTTGTCGTTATCAATAAAAGCACTAATACTTAAAAACCTTTTTAAAGGTTAATAACTTAAAAGTTATTAACTGGCCATGAAAATGATTTCATTTTTCAGTGTATTTTACATTCTAGAGTCGATAACTGAAAGTTTTGTTGATCATACTTTATTCTTTCTTCCAATCTCCAGAGGAGGTTGACCAGATAAATTATTTGAATTTAAATGAGCAAGAGTATATGAGTGGAATTTCTTTGGAGAAGAGACATTACCAATGATTATTTGGGAAGTAGCATCTTTCAGAACTATACATTACATATTAGCTTTTGGCTATTAATTTATCAGTGATGTAATATGTATTAGGCAGCTGAGGCTAGTTGCACAGTTCCATGTCTATTTTCAAAGACAGTTGGATTGAAAAAGTAGTTTGTTCACAGTTTCATAAACAATTAAGTGATACAACCATAAATTAAGGTAACGAACTTAAACTTATCACTCCCAAGAACATACATATGAAGCAGCATTTTTCTGTGAAAATGAAGTGAGCAGTTGAAAATTTCAGTCATTCCAACCACATAACCTCTAGCTTGTGATGCTGATCTTTGATAATCCCTTTATAAATTATCCTAAAAGGCAACTAATTTCTTAGCCATCTCATGATCTGGTAACCACAAGCTGGTTCAGTCCAAGCAGTCTTACTAACAGTAATGTTGGGTGCTGTGAAGTAAGGAAGTGGTTGGGAAGTATGAAAATTTTTTATTTTGCACTATAAAATATTTTTCATGCAACAGGCTGTAAATTGTTGTCGGAGGGGGGGGGGGGGGTATTATAAGTGAATTTTGAAATCTTAAAATTAACAGTTTTCTAGTTCTTGCAAATGTTGAAAATAATGGGTATATTAAGTGCTGTGAGCTGAACATGTGGGATTTCGGCTTTTCCATCATTCTGGGCATCTTATTTGCAAAATTAATTTCTATTTCCCTGTCTTGTCTGGTACATGTCATTTGGATTTTTCCAGGCAAACTGAACTCTTGTTACTGTCTTTTTAAAGGGAGTGAAATAAAAATGGAACATTTTGTGAAGTAGCCTGTCTGATGGATGAACTTCTCTCTTAGCCTGTTGCCTGCCTGGCTATTTCCCAGGCCAAAACCTTGCTTGGTAAAATAAGCAAGTCATTCTCATCCCCAGAGCCACCTGTCTCTCGTTCCTAGTGGAGCGACAAAGGTGCTACAAGAGACAATGATTTGATTGGCTGAATGCTTTGACTAGATTTTCCCTAATAATTGTAACACTGCTTCCTTCCCAGAATGACATACTTACAGAGAACACAGTGATGAAAGAGGTGATATTTTTACATTAAAATTTATTAGCAGAAGCATTTAGTTATGTTGCCTTATAGTCAGGCTGTAATCATGTTGGTGCCTCATGGTCCTCTAGTTCCATCTTAAAGGAGCTACATTACAGTTTGAAAATTTGAGCCTAAATTTTTCAAGTTTGTCATTTGTAATGCATGTTAATCTTTACCATCCTAAATCATCCTTGTTTCTTTATGGTTTATTTGTTTGGGGTTCTTCTATATAAGTAAACTATGATTTTAGGGTTTCCTTTAATAAAGGTGACTTTGTAAATGGCCAAAATAACTCAAAGTACCGTGACTGAGCTCATTTAAATCCCTATCATTTGCGGCAGATCCTTGTGTTTGCAGGTTTGATGTGGAACACTCAAGCTTCTCTCAAACCCAATAATTATTGCACTCTGATGGAAAACAACAGATTTTGTGCAGATTTGGTATGTAATGTTCATACTTAAGATGTTTTCTATTCTATTCCAACCTTTATTTTGGTTTTCTACAACAATGTAGAAACTGAAAAGTAAACATGATAACAATACATGGGAACATGTTAGTCCTGTCACAGCTAGGTTGAGGTGCAGAGAATTTTGGGAATGACAATTTTGGCCAAGTCAAAATTTACATGAAACTTTATCATCATGACAATAATTTTTTTAATACTTGAGCGAAAAGCACTTGCAGCTGCAAAAATAGCAGACTTTTTTCCACTATTCTAGACAAATTTTCAGACTTTCAGACTTTATCAAGAATACCAAAGTCTGTATGAACCCAGATACTGTTAAATTATTAGATATAAACCACTAAAGACATTCACACAAAATTTCATCCAAGACCTCAGTGGTAGTATTGAATAATTATTGTCTGTCACTATTAGCCGGTAGTTTCTTTGATATATTTGGCTGTATAATAAACATAATTAGACACTGACTTAAAGAGTTTTATTTTACTGTTTTACATCTTTGGTGATCCAGGGGCAGTTAGTTGGAGTGGGACAAAGAAAACCCTGCAAACACTGAAACAACAAAAAGGTTCAATTTTGGGATTTCTTCTTCCACCCCCAACTTAACTGCCTCTGGGTCTCCTAGGATAGCTGATTTACAGCTGAAAACTGAAATTAATATCTTTACACCACGTTCTTTCTCTATTTACACCAAACTTAGAGCAGTTTTCATTTGAGTGTTGAAAGCTATTAGACAATTACTTCGGTTTTGGTTTAACTACGGTTTGAGACATTTGACTGAGTAGTCTAACTAGAAAGTAATTGGTTTGGTTTTGGTTTGATGACATTCAATTGAAGACTCCTCTATTACATAATACATAAATAGTTAGTATTTCCCCTCCTCCTGGACTTAATATTTATTAAGGACTTAATCTTTATTATTCAACATGTCAGTTACATCTGAAGGACATAAACATCTTATGTACTCCTGGGGAAAAGATAAAAAGACCCTCTGAATTCATCAATCACATCTGTCAAGCATGATTCTCCATGCATCGCTTGTTCTGTGTCTAGTTTTACTTAGATCAGTCAACATATGAACAGTCAGCTTTTGACTCCAAGGGCAGGCTTAGCATTCAAAATGTCCAAATTAGTGCTACACCTGTTATTATGACGTCACCATCTCCATGAGAGCTGGTCACCAATATTGTTTCAAAGAGTCCGAAACACAAGGGGGTCACATCGATCCATAGCTAGTTTGTGTACATATCTTAAAAAAAATTATGATGTAAAATCCTGGTTGTTTTGACCCAACGACGTGCCACTGTGGCATAGCTTTTTCCTCCTCGCTCAGCGTTTGGTATTTTGGAGTTCCTCTGCACGATATATTCAGGAATGTACTCCAACTTTCACTTTACTTCCGCCTCTGTGATCTTCTTTTGATGCTGGGCGAAATCAAAATTACCTTTGCTGGTGAACGAAACTTCACTTTCCTTGATCCACCCTTAAGTTTCACTTTGGAGGCCTTTTTGATCTTGCTAGGTGGTTTCAATATTGTCTTTAATGCTGTGATTTTTTCAGCAGTCTCACATTGGTCGACTGTTTCCAACAAATAACCTGAGGGTGAGTCGCGCTTGGTAATACGGTGTCGTTTGGACGAATTCTCCACCTTGGACCGCCTGCTTTGATTGGAGGTTGATTCGTGGAATTGGTCGGCCAACGAAATAAGGTTCCTCAACTTTGCTTCTTTTGTGATGATAGCTTTCTGCTTGTCGCAGTGTATATTACGACCTGAATTTAGCACATATGATCCATTCAGGCCAACCCCACTTGATTGAACAAGCAAACCAGAATTTAAAGCTGTTAGAATGGCGGATTTAATGGCTGCCTCATCCGGCGATGACGAATTGTTCACACTGTTTGTCCCATCATTTAGCTTTCTTTCCAAATGTTTCACGATATTTTGCCTCGAAACTCCACGATCTTTCCCTTCAGCTAGCGCTTTTACGGCTTCGAGCACCAGAGGAATATAATTCTGTTTCTTTCGTTTTCTTGTTGTCGCTGTCATGTTGTCTCGATTCGAAATCGACGCGAAACCTTAGTTCCAAGGGCGTGCCGGTCATATGACGTAGTTGGTGGCATCATTCAATTATGACATTGTTGTAATTGGTGATAATTAACAACTATTAATAAAGATTATGTCATAATTGAATGCAAAGATAGCGAAGCCGATTGCGGATGAGTAGCTATCTAGTCTATCTAGCAAAAAAGTAAAAAAATATCAGACTGACTTGAGAAGGAGCGTACACCCAGGGGTATGGTTGGAGGAGGGGGGAACTTACTTTTCACGAGCGCCTCCCGCGAAGCGTCTTTTGAGGTTGGAAGGGAAACAAAACGTGGAAAGCGCGCGGGAGTAAACTTGATTTCGCCCTATTCGATCACTTTGCTGTAGAAACAAGGGACTACATTCACGAAAGCCAAGAGAAAAAAATGCTTAAAAAAGGAAAGCACAGCTGGCTTCGGTGAGTGTGATTGTATAAATATATGAACATTAATGAAAATGATTGCTACAGTTGAACCTCCACTCACGGCCACTTTTTTGTCGTTTTGGGGTGCCGGCGGAGAGAGCATACGTTCACTCTTAATAACCTCTCGACAACGGGCAGTAAATCAATGACTGACGAACGGTGTTTACAAAACCCCATATTTATTGTAAGAGTTCACCAAACTTGATCCGTACCAAGCGTCGTTGGTCTCTGTTGTTTAGTTTCTGTTTAATTGATATTTTGATTGTGTTAAGTATTTGTATCCTAAAATAAGTATTTTTTAAGAAAACAAATGTTTCACCCCCGAAAAAAACAAAACAAAACAAAAAACAAAAAAAACAAAAAACAGATGTCATATTACACCCCTACTTCCCCATAACCGCCAACTCTCTACTACGGCCACTTTGCTCTGTCCCCAAGGTGGCCGTTGTGGAGAGGGTACTTGTTGTAGCCTACGTAGCAAGATGTGCACCACCCCCTGCTTCGTCAGTCAATTTTTTGTTCTCGCTCCAATTTACGCGCGGTCGGCCAGAATGCTGAAAAGCTCTTCGTACGGGAAAGCTTGCGACGTGTACGTTATTCTTGTACGAGTTGGGTCCGTGTGTTAAGAGCAGTTCCAGTGCACAGGATATTATTTCTACATCTGATAGAACACCGAACTGCAGCAGTCTAGATATAACACTCGCCTGAGCCCCGTTTCTCGAAAGCCCCGGAAACTTTTCGGGCCCGGAGAGCCATAGTAAAATCTCGAACCCTACGATTACAGAGCTGTTTTATTCACATTTTCTTAACATGAACATAGGTTTCCTTCACACAAGAAGTTTCAGGGGTATACACTTCTCCGTTTTTAGATACGGATGAACTAAGAATAGCTTTACGGGCCCGAAAAGTTTCCGGGGCTTTCGAGAAACGGGCCCCTGGATCGCTGAAGCAAAACTATTCAAATCTATATACGATTGATTCAATTGATTCAAAGACCGCGCACCCTGACTACAACTCGGAGCATTTTCAGAAAAACAGCGTTTCATTTTCATCCGAAATGTGTTTACGCTGGATATAAATTAATCTCAAAGATCACTTGGGGACATGTTACATTTGTGAACACACCATCGTTGATTTTCAGTTGTTGTAAAGTGTGCAGCAAATCCGTGCGCATTTTTCTCAGGTGGCAAACGCTTTCCTCCACAATGACATCAAAGAAGCCTACGCCGAAAAACTCCAAATTTTAACATTATTATTCACTACCATTTTTACATTAATCATTTGTTGGAACCCTTCTGTCTATTACATGTTTCAAGGCTTTTTTTTCCTAGCACTTTTACATTTATTGCAAGTGGCTGTGCTGTAAATATTCTGATTTACGGCTTGGTGAAAAGAAAATTTCAAGAAGCCTACAAAAGCCTACTATATTATAGAGGACATAACATGTTATCTTTTAATAGCATTTTCCTGTAGAGGAACTCTCTCTTTAAAGAAACGATAGGGTAAGAATAATTATATGCAGATATTAAAGGTTTTGGTTTGCTGTAGAAAATAATTTTAATGTACATAACCAAGAGTAAGATTGTTTAATGTTTGTTATATCATTCACGGTACAATGTCCGAGTTCAAAGTTCCAGTTAGCATAACATCACCTTTGAAATGGACCCACCTTCAGTAACCTGCGATCAGGCGTTCTTTTTACAATCAGATGGTTTATAACTATATTAGTCATCAACATTTGGCCGCTGCGTCTCCGGCCACCAAATTGATCAGAATTATAATTTAACCCACTTGCCTAGACTTTACTATCTGCAGCTTGTGTATTTCCTTGTAACATTGATTCAGCAGTAATAAAACTGTTGTTTCTTCTAAACCGTTCAACGTGGAACGCTTCATACTCTCTAGATCTATCCCTGTGCTGACATTCGAGTCCTGTGACGTGCATAGCTATATCTCTTCATAACGGAACTTTACATATTGTTTACCGCTACACAACCAACGTCACACCGTGCAAAACGTCCCTCAACAAGACCAAGGTACAAGGAATTTACGGCAAAGACTAGATGTTCACTTCAACGTGTTGTAGTAGTTGATGTCCCTGTGGTATGAAGATCAAATGTTCAACATGTAATAGTTGATGTCCCTGTGGTATGGAATCACTTTTGTCATCCATCGACAACTTGTTGTAGCAGCTGACGAATTTCTTCCAGCGCGGGCACGTCAGTGATAGAGACTGCTCTTAAGAGGAGTTTTGACAACACAAAAGTGCTGTGTTCTGTTGAACCTACAGTTATACTACGACACTCGTGCCCTGCAAATGGAAATAAAAGTCGGTTTCACAGGTAAATTTGAAACAAATATTCTTGAACAGAGATTTATCTCCTGTACTGTATCTCGAAGCTCAACGCCTCACTAATATTTTTGCCCGCTTCTGTTATACTGACCCGGAGCGCGATCCGTGTTAGGGAAATATTGATCAGTTCCTTTCTTGAACGAGACTAATATTTCCCAATACAAAAATAACAAGCCGGTGCAATTAAGCTTTACAATCTTGGCTCGTTTGTCTGCAACTTTGCAGATAAATACACTTTTAAGACATCCATTCTTGCCAAACGGGGACCATGTTAGCCATATTCGCACAGTTATAAGCTAGCAGACAATCAGTCTTCTTTGTACAATGTTTATAAATAGTGGTTTATACAAAGTACGTAAATCGGCTCAACTGGATTAGGGAACCAATCAGAATGCTCCTTCTTAAGGTGGCTCCCTAGGGTAATCATTTATGGCGTTACGCGCGCAAGTGTTATGTTTTTAATGCCGTTTTTGCATTCGTATTTACACCCAATCCTCTCAACCAATTACATGTAATAAGCAATGATTAAATAGTGTTCTACTATCATCTCTGTTAAAATTATTGGTTTGTCTTGAATTAGAACTGCCCAAGCAAATATGTTTTTTTGCCTTTTTAGGGCTTCACTTGCGATTGTGTTGAATTTCTTTCGGTGAAATCTTCCAAAATTTTCACAGCATATCGCTTCCTGCGGGACACGAATTTTAAACACGAAAAAAGTAGGGTTTGCAAAGGCAGGTTTTTCGATTTTTGCAAATTTACGTCTTTTACCGCTGCGAAAAAACTGGTCTTATAGATTTCCCTGAAAAACGAGCTCCGACTTAAGTAAAATATTTACTACCAATCTGCCAAGTTTTACGAAATTTCACCGAAGGAAACGCGAGAAAATTCACTGTCAGCCTTGCTTGTTGTGCTCATGTTGAGGTAATAAAATATCGAAAAACACTGACGTTTTCCTTCGAGCGCGCACAGATTACTTGAGCTTTTGTCCTCAGCGCGCGTGCGATCGTAAAACTGTAGGGAGCCACCTTAAGAGCCAGTAAAACACCAGTAATGAGTGTTATCAACCTTCAGATAAACGTGTTTGTTTCTCACCTTGGTGTGCTCCGTCACCTCCACTCTTGTTGAAGCGGAACAGCTTACATTCCAACAAGATTCGCCGTTTGACTTGGGATGAACAACAGTGATTTTCAAAGACCATTTTAGCGTCTGTTTCTCTCGACGATAAATTTCCTTGATTGAGCTACGAGAAAAAAAAACGCGTTTACACTGGTTTGTCTTGGGTCTGACAGCCAAAGATATGAAGATAAATACACATCCTTACGCTGGTCTGAATAAAACGAACTATGAAAAGGCGGGTTACACTTCGTTTAAGGTGAACGCACGAAGGATTATACAGTCTAGAAGCGGGTTGAGAAGCGGGCTCGCTAAAAGACGGATACTTACACTAAAATGTCTAAGTCAAGAAAGGGCGTCCTCCAGGCTTCTGTCGACTGATAATTGGCGAGAGACGAAGTCGATAGAAACCAGTAGCGAGCATGTTTTTGTTTTAGATTAAGCAAAGCCCGGTGCCGTCCGGTGACTGTGTTTTAGTTTACGTGAGAGTCGCTTAGTGGGCTACGCCAATAGGATATGAGCCCGATTAGCCCACGTGAGGAGTTTGACCATGCGCAATGTTTGGAACATTTCATGAAGGAAATAGTAAACTTACTCCTCCTCATACAATACTGAAGCGTTAAGAACACACGAGAGTTATGACTAGCACTCGACTACCCCTACAATATGCTGTCCTCTTAAAAAAAAACAGAGAGAACTTCAATGTTTTTTTTTTGTAGTTAGCTTTACCTTCGGACGACTGTTTCCGCCAAACCATTTGTACCGCTGATACATTAACTCTCCGGTGCGCATGGCCAAATCCTGAAGATGCCGCCACTGCTGACTGGACAACTTCAGCACTGTAGCCACAATGTCGTCATAAACATACAGCTGAGCCTCACCTGTGCCGTCTTCCACCACACACCTAGGGGCAGAATAATCCCAGGTATAGTTACTCAAGGAACACTGCACTCTGTTTGAAGTTTTCGTTCCAGCTGTCAAATGTTAACCTAATACTGATGTGAAGTTTATATGAAATAATTCATATATGAACTGCGGTTGTAGATGAGAGTGAAGAATGATCATCGCAGTCAATTTTCCAATTTCAAGTTAAGCAAT
This sequence comes from Orbicella faveolata, assembly GCF_042242905.1. Classification (NCBI taxonomy): domain Eukaryota; kingdom Metazoa; phylum Cnidaria; class Anthozoa; order Scleractinia; family Merulinidae; genus Orbicella; species Orbicella faveolata. The sequence continues at coordinate 1,057,245 of NW_028301577.1, forward strand.
TGGAAAGAAGAAGCCTGAAAAAATCAGCCCTGATTTTTTCAGGCTTCTTCTTTCCAATTGCTTAAATTGGAAAATTAACTGCGATGATCATTCTTCACTCTCGTTAACCTAATACTGTATTCTTCAGGTCATTCCACTGAAATAGAACCTGCACTGAGATTTTTGTGAAACTTTGCCAATTGATTGTTTATATTATAGGAACTTAAATCATTCTTCACTCTCATCTACAACCGCAGTTCATATATGAATTATTTCATATAAACTTCACATCATTTCACTCCTCACGGGAAGATATGAACTCAATTAATTGACCTCGCTCCCAATGTGTGGCTTCATAGCTCAGTTGGTAGAGCATCGCATCGGTATCGCGGAGGTCACGGGTTCGAATCCCGTTGAAACCCTGATTTTTTCAGGCTTCTTCCTTCCAATTGCTTAAATTGGAAAATTAACTGCGATGATCATTCTTCACTCTCGTTAACCTAATACTGTTAGCTCTTCAGGTCATTCCACTGAAATAGAACCTGCACTGAGATTTTTGTGAAACTTTGCCAATTGATTGTTTATATTATAGGAACTTAAATTTTTCCATAAGGTCGTAATACTAGCAATAATGATAAATATTGCATAAAACGTACAACAGTTTTTAAAGACATGTTTCGGCATGCTTATGCCATCTTCAGTTTAATAGAGTGACTAATGATACGTGACACAAGTTATATACTACAAAATATGAATAAATTATTTACAATATGCATTACAAAACAGTGGAAACGGAAATTACAGAGTTAAAAAGGTGTTGAAGTGATGTAACTGTTTGTTAAGGTCAGGTTTGTTCTTACTGATATAAAAGGCTTCTTTAAGTTTAAGATCAATAGAGCTATTCGCTGAGTCTAAGATGCGAAAACAAGAAGGTGTGTACATGCCCCTGCATGAAGAAAATTGAGAAAGATGTTTAAAAATATGCGAGTTTTTATCGCTTACTGTATGTTCTTTAATCCTGGTAGAAAAATGGCGACTGGTTTCACCAATATAACAGGAATTACATCCCGCACAAGTAAATTGATAAACTACCATGGATTTTAGAGCATCAGGAGTACGATCTTTAAAACTGAACATATTCTTGATTTTGAAAGAAGTAAAAACTAATTTGATATTAAGATCCGTTTCACAAAAACGTTTAAGTAATTGCCGTAGTTTGAGTTCCGTTATTCTAGAGTACTGGCCGATAAAAGGAAGCTTAAAATAGCGTATATTGTTTTCATCATTAACGCTGCGGCTTTTTTGATCAGAAGGCTTGTTAAGATACCGCTTGAAGGTTTTTTCAATGATGTGTGAAGGAAACGAGTTACGTTTTAGAGTGTCCGAAAGCTTGATCAAATCGTTTTCAAAACCGGAAGAAGTGTTGTTTTTACTTCTTTCAAAATCAAGAATATGTTCAGTTTTAAAGATCGTACTCCTGATGCTCTAAAATCCATGGTAGTTTATCAATTTACTTGTGCGGGATGTAATTCCTGTTATATTGGTGAAACCAGTCGCCATTTTTCTACCAGGATTAAAGAACATACAGTAAGCGATAAAAACTCGCATATTTTTAAACATCTTTCTCAATTTTCTTCATGCAGGGGCATGTACACACCTTCTTGTTTTCGCATCTTAGACTCAGCGAATAGCTCTATTGATCTTAAACTTAAAGAAGCCTTTTATATTAGTAAGAACAAACCTGACCTTAACAAACAGTTACATCACTTCAACACCTTTTTAACTCTGTAATTTCCGTTTCCACTGTTTTGTAATGCATATTGTAAATAATTTATTCATATTTTGTAGTATATAACTTGTGTCACGTATCATTAGTCACTCTATTAAACTGAAGATGGCATAAGCACGCCGAAACATGTCTTTAAAAACTGTTGTACGTTTTATGCAAAACTTAAATTTTGAAATAAAAATGAGGGGTCCCCGTGTTTGTTTAGGAGCAACAGCACCTTGTTTTTATACAAGAAATCCTTATAATAGCACCATGATTATAGTCACGATTGCTTGCTAAATTCACATTTCCGACGATTGTTTTTTGTTCTACACTGAGAAATGGTCCATATTTATTTTCCACAGAGAAATTTATTACTCAATTCAAAACAACAGAAAAAAATGATAGGTCACCATACTCGTTTGCGAGAAAATGACGATTTACCTCTATGGCGAGGTCCAGCCGTAAAGAAAAAGCCGCCATTTTCTAATGCGCGCGCGCTAATCACGCGTGAAATTATGCGCAGTAGGGATGCGCAATGCAATACTGGGGAATGACCTCAACCATCTTGCTAGCGAGTCGAAGTTAAAAGTTCTATCCAGTGGTTCAATTCAACACTATTTGGGCAACTGTGGTTTTCTAATAAAAATCTTCGGTAAAAAAATCAATAAGAAAAGTTGAAACCCTGCCAGCGTAAAATTAACAAATAGATTCCATCTTGCTGTGCGTCTGATCAGTAATTGATCACAGATGACGTCAAAATGTGGTAAGAACAAAAAAGCGGCACACGAGGCGATAGCCGAGTGTGTCACTCTCCTGCGATCTATTATTGAACAGACGCACGGCAACATGGCATGTCCTTGTATTATATAATGAGGAAACAAAATTGACGTCATCTACATGCGTCTTTCCTCCAATTGATCATAAGTAAGAACCAATTATAACGCGAGAATAACTCGACATATTATATAAATAACAGGACACGTACCTGACTTCAGCATTAATTTTGTAGCCTTTCGAGCTGTAACATCCAGCGGTACATTCATTTCTCGTTACCAGCTCCCCACAACGTTTACATAGCCATCGCAGACTCGCTTTTTGTACAGCCGTTACTCGGCAACGCACAAATGAAATGGTCTGCACAAATTTGCCTTGTGCCTCACTCTGAATGAGTTCGATGAGTTGGCGCTGTGCAAGAGGCCTATTGGTTTCTTCGCCAGATCTTGATGCTGTAACGCTGACCGAAAATTGTGGATTCGGCTGAACGTCGTTAAGGCTCGTAATTGCGCGTCGCTCCACGAAAACTGAGGAGCACGCCTCAAAGGTACAATACACGTTTCTTGAGCGGGAGAATTTTCTCACCAACCTACGAAACTGGACAATAGCACCTAAAGAAAGGAAACAGGTTGTGACATAAGCTATATTATAAAGCCTGTCTGTGGTTACTGCGCCCGTAAAGAAAGAAAAGAAAAATAAAATAGCAATAATATAATAGAGCCTAAGATTCCTGCTACTACGGAAGAGCGATAGCTCTCCTTTGAAAAGAAATGAAAATACGAAGCTGACTACAGTGATGCGCCTAGTCTAAATTAACCTACAACCTGCATTAACCAAACAACCCTACGCTTCTTTCGACCTCAGGCACGTGCACTTAAAAAAAAAAAATAATAATAATAAATCACTTTATATATGTGTCGAGGTGTTATGTACTGTACTAAATGAGAGCTCTGAAATAAGCAAACAAGTTGAAAAGAAACTCATTAAAAATCCCAACTGGCGGGAGGCTTGCCTTGAAGTTGATTTGTTACCGGTAAACGGGGAGGGGGATTTTGTACGCAAAACAGGCAGTTTCTGTCACTTTGTGCTCCTAACTTGTTCTATACTGAAGAAGTATATTGAGGCAAGATACCATGACTGAGGGTAGTGAAAAGGATTTTCATGGAGACTACTTACCAGGCAACATCCCACAAATATATGTTGTTCTCCTCAAGTCCAGGTAGACAGAAATCGTGTTTGACGATTCAAGGTCTCGAACTCTTAACTGTATAATGGCATTTTTTAGAAGAGTAAGGGCTAGCTGCAGATCTTTTATAGTTGCCATTTTAACTGGACCAAGCTTTGGTACTTCCACAAGCTCATTAGGAAGCAGCTGGCCAGCAGTGTCTGACTGGCGCAGTTCTCGGCTGACAAAAACAGCTCGGAAGCTGACTTGTGTGCTTGTAGAACTACTGCAAAGAGAACGCAAACCGTTCATTTCATCCCTCAACAAATAGCGACAAAAGAAATATCTACTAAATGTCACGCGAACTGTGCCTGAGCGCAAACGTCATTTATACACTCTAAATCGGAAAAAGCACGTGAATTCCAACAACGAAAGGTACCTGCGCCGTGCGACCAAAATATAAATCACGTTTTCGTCATAAAAAATCAAAAATTTAATAAGTGGTCATTCGTGAGCGTTGCTCATAATTCGTCTTATTCTCACTTTCCCCCAATTGTTTAGGAAGAAACTCACTAGCAAACTTTAAACAGCGGTAAACTTTCATCATCAAATTCTGGTTAATTCCTTAATGATTTCTTGTTGAGCCTTTGTTCATATTTTCCTTCGTTACGAAGGTAATTTTGCACGACATAACTTCTCAGAAATAATCAGTAAATACATTATTTGAAAGAATTGAACAGTTCACAAGTCATACATTGTTGGGTTACAGGAACACTCCGGGAGTACAAGAAACACTCGACTGCGCCTTGTGCTTCTCCATGCACTTTTTCGTGTTCTTAAAAATTCAGGCTTGCTTCAATAACTCAATAAATAACTTCGATAACAATGCACTCGCACGTGTTAACGTTTCCCCAACATAGAGATCTTGTAATTCAAAGTCAGAAGCACAACGTCCTGCTGCAAAATAACACTGTGTCAGTAAAATTATTAAAGAAAACAATACATTTGTACCTTGGTTCCAATGATTTGTCACCTTCGTCTCCCTTACATGAAGCATCACTAAGAACAGTATCCACAGTTTGCAATCTATCAGTTTTCAAAAAATCATCTTTCAGCTCGTCAAGCGCTTTCACGATTTCCATGCTGTTTACTGCATCTTTTGATGGTGCAAGGCTGCACCTTTTACACCAGCAAATTCTCTCTAACAGCATATCAGAACTGACGTTGATCAGTGCCTGTAAGTTACCATTTTGTAAGATCCGGGAACTTTTTTCATTTGGAACTGTTTCGGTGATGACGTAAAAGCAACCAGCATGAAGAAACTGCGACCAGCACAAGTTTCTCTTCACCAGTCTTAGTGCAGCAGTTTTGCTTTGTAGTTTGAATTCTGAGAGAAAATCAGATATGTTTAAACAGGATGAATCTATTCGTTCCGAGGCAAAACTCTTATTTCCAGCGGCTTTTTCAACGTCGTTTCTGTAAACAGCCACGACTTTGATTTCCACACCGCAAGGATAACACAGCTCTTCTTGCACTCTTCTCAGGGCGGCAACTTCGCAGATCCTGACAGCAAAAATAATCTTGCACATAAATCCATTAACGCTCTTGTCCAAAGTCGCGTTGGCTTCTTCATTCAAGGTTTTAACCAAAGCACACGTTTTAGAATTTCCTTTCCCGTTGCCTGAACGTCTCGTCTTCCGCTTGCAATCTGGTTTTCTGCAAGTGTCTTTAGAAATTACAATTTCTACGTTATCAAAGGAAAACTGAAGATAAAGTCGATTTCTATCTGCGGAAAAATCGTCATGAAGGAGATTTCTCGGGTGAAATGTCTCCAAGACAACCTCAAACTTGTTGATTTGAAGCATAGCGTCAGTATGCCAGGTCTGCGCGTAAGGACATCTGGAACACTTGTCGTCAAAACACGATTCTTTGCAACAATGTGTTGTACAATCATGTCCTTTGGATTGTTGGTCACCAGCTGCAATCATGCAGGAGATTTCGCCTGTTTGGTCAAGCAATTTCAACTGGCCAGTCTTTGAAGAACTTCGAAGACAGCCAACAAGAATCTAAGCACAAAAAAATGCTTTCAGCCAGGATAAACATATGCCACTAAACAACCAAAGGTGCAACTCAACTACGTCAATTATGCTGCTTTTAAGAGTAGGAGAAACCATAGTTAATAGACCATGGAGAAACGTTTGTAGGATATTTTTCTTTCAATATCCATTTTACTGAAAACTCAGTACACGTGGCGGTCTTGTAGTCAACGTCAGATCCTACTGAGTGCATGTAGTTCTAAGTTTACTTGCTACTCACCAATGGACGGCTAAAGCAATCTTGAGACACCATCTTGTACATCCAGTCTTCATTTTCCTGTGTTGTTGTAGTTGTGCTACTCATCAGCCCGCTCAGCCATGGCTTATCAGCGATATTCTGACTCACAGCATCAAGGAATTCCTTAACTGTCGGAAGCCAAGGAAATGTCAGTACACTGGCTCGGTTTGGATGACACTTGTGAGGTAACTCGAAAAATTCATCATAGATGTTTCTTGGTTGTACGTTTGCGGCAGCTGAGGTTCGTTTTACGAAGGAGAGCAACAATTCCAGTACACTTTCTTCCTTTAATTCTCTGTTTGAACAAGACAATCAGAGGCTTATTCAAGGGTGGAGCCGGGTTTTATTAGAAGCCTAATTAAATTTCTCAATCGCTTTATTGGCCTAAACTGGTCATACACTACAATTGTTCTAATACCCTTTAACTTCCAGGCCCCCAACGTGATTAGAAAAGAGTTTTGCATGTGAAGTCGTCAGAGTACACTTCAGTTAAAACAAACTAGAAATAATACACCCGTTACCTATTCTGTCTTGAAGAGTAAGAGACCAGCTGGCTTGTCCTGTTAATGTAAAAAAGAATACACAGATAATACCTTAATGCAATAAAACACAATCCACCTCGCAAAGGTAAAAGAAAATGAACACCTCTACCATCCCCACCCAAAATGGAAAAGAAACCTCATGTACATTTATTGAATTTATTGAGTACTGTACCTGTAGAGATGTGAAAATTTATCAAGAACTTTCTCGCACATCTCAAGCAAGTCCACATAATCAGCCAGGGTGAGATTCTGGGCTAACAGAGCCAACGGACTCACACAAGGATTGTAAGGCTACAGAGAAAAAAAAATGCTTCACTTAAAAGTTGCTCGTTTACTGTGTATATGTCATTAACTTCATTGGTCCTAGGAGACTATTGGTCCTTGTAGGTGGCAACTTGAAATAACGTGCTGGATTGATGCAAGCTGAAGCTAACTGATGTAGCTGAATCTGTCAGGCCCTAAGAAACTCTGCACGAATCAGTCCGTTCGTGTAAAACAGAGAGTATAGCTTGAACGCAATGTACGACTGCATGGGAAAATGCTTTCTAGGGATAACGCTAGAGAGCAGGTCACGTTCATGTATGTAATCTGCTTAATTAGTACCTTCCAAGGTGACGCCAGAGGTGAAAACTTCACCACTCCCACAGTGCTTTGCGTGCAGCAACACAGTCCCAGAGTTTTCTACGATGACAAAATAAGAAATATGGGTTATTGCCCAAGCGTGAGGTCAAGATGGCTGGATATTGATCAGAAGCTTTTATTTTGTGTGTTTATGGACCAAAACGGAGTTTTATTAAGCAGACTTAAAACCACAAACCTTTCCTTTCTTACACAGGTGAACATTGTGAGTAGTCACGTGCGCTCCAACACGCAGGCCACGACCCAGATTCGGAGAAGGCTGGTGACTAATATACAACCTGTAACGAAATTGTATACTATGCTGAAATTACTTGATTGTACAAAACCTTCGATTACGAGAAACAAAGCGGAAAATCTAAACAAAAGCGCCGAGGATTCCGAACGTGACATAATATTTCAGTTCGTTATTAAGGAGTTAGGCAATACGAATTTTGGTACTAGGCCTTTGGAACTATAATTGTAATCTGCTGTCTACTCAGGTTTAAGAGCTGTGTTAAGCACTGAGCATTTGAAATAAGGCTCACACGTACCTATGATCATTCCTAGAATGTAAGAGTTTCTATAGACCTGATTGAACACTGTGCAGTTTGAATTGTTTTACCTGAAGAATTAATATGTTTACCTTATTTTATTGTCCAGTTCAAATACTCCAGCTTCGGGTTTTAAGCAATTAGTAATCACACCCTGAAACGTATTAATTTCAAAACGCATGACAAAAGTAACTTAAGATATTAAAGAAAATTGTGAGGAGAAAACGTAACATTAACTCGAGATTGGAGATTATAGTCGAACCTCTATCAAGCGGCTACCTATTAAGCAGCCACCCTTTATTCAACGGCCAGTTATCAAAGTCCCGAAATTATTGCCAGTAAAATGCTGTTAATAAAACCCCATTAACTGGCCACCTCCATTGAGGACCTTTTGTGGACTCCATGTTTACTAAGAAATTAACCCGATGGGAAAAATATTTGGATGAGGTTTTTGTGATAACCAGAATAATCAAGGTCGAGGTCGGGGTTATACCTGTATAGAGGATATTACATGCCCGCGCGTTAATACGAATTTTATCTTCGAGTGTTCAACTCGGTATCTCACAAGTGAGCACAGCGAACGAGTGAGATATTGAGTTGAACACGAGAAGATAAAATTCGTATCCACAAGCAGGCATGTAATATTCTGTTTATTATATAAACATACTAATGGCGACATTTTTTACGATTTTCCGAAGATTTCCGAAGATTTTCCAAAATTGTTCTGAAGGCCAGACGAATTGTTCCGAACATTTTCCGAACATTTTCCGAAGATTACCGAAGATTGCCGAAGACGACCGAAGAAGATCCGAAGATGTTTCAATCATACATCAACAAATTTAAGTGTAGTTAAAGGGACAAAAGAAAAATGTTATCAAAAAGGAATGATATCTTCACAGTGTGAAAGATAAAAATAGTATCTTCACTGCATGCAATGAAGATATGATTTTTTATTAAAAGGAAAAATCCTGGTATTTCACTATTGTTTATATAATAAAATTGTTTTATTATACACTGAACAAAAAAAAATGGAAGTCATGTTTTTGCTTCTTCACCGATAGCAAGCAACACAAAGCGTGCAAACTTGACATGATTACCCCTAGAAATCATGTACCGCGGTCATACATGACATGATTACCCCTGGTGACCTTGAGTGTCCTTGACATGATTATTGTATAATCTGCAGCTAGATGACGTCACAGTCGCTAATTTCCACACGGACCTCTGTAGAGCTTCGTCATCAGTATGGAATTTCTGGGGTCCAGTCTCACACCTTTGTCGTGCGGAGGAACAAAGAAAAGTTTGTCTACTCAAGGTACCGTATTCTGAAGATACTTACGGTGTAAGATATATTAACCAGTGGCCTTAGTTTTGGAGCTTGCAAGATTTCTTTCTCAACCACCATGCTATCTGATGTCAAATTCATGTTGTAATTAATCTTTCTGTGGTTCAGATCATCTTGTCCCTGAGCAGTTCTTGGGCGCTTAGATTCTACCTGAAAAGTGTATTAAGTGTAGTTTGTACTAGATACAACTGCAATCAACTGACTATGATTGGCAGAACTGGTCAAAAGTGAAACAAATGCAGATAAAAAGCTGACAGGGAAGAAGAAAGACAAACAACAAACTTGAGTAATCTCTTGCAACTGAACACTTTGAAAATTGTGTCAAATTTGCATTTTTAAGTACATATATAAGGGTTAAGATTATTGAACAAAACTTCACCTCAGGTGCATCTTCACAAGGCCGTTTCACAGTTTTTGATGCTTTGGAAGTGGGCATACCAGACTTGTATTCACAGAGATCTGAGCGAGGTGAGGTGGCTAGAACCTTTCGTTCATTTCTTGTTCCCTTAATTAAATAATAATAATAATTTATTAATTTATATTGCACTTTTAAACATTCAATGATCAAAAGCGCATTACAATATTTAAATCTGCTAAATCTGTACATAAACTAAATTTAACAATTAAGAAATAAATGATGTAACAAACTTTCCAAATTTAATGGAGGGAGAAGACTCATAATGAAAAGTCCTTATTTGTGCTATTATTCATTCTCATTTTCATTTGATTTGGCTTTTAATTATGTTGACATTGATGATAGTGATTATTGTTTAATTTTTCTCTAATCAGTGTTGTTAATGTACTATTACATAACACAATTATTACCTTGTTCATTGTTGCTTCTTTCAGGTCATAAAATATGTATTGTTCACCAATTTGCAGGAAATTATGCCAGAACATAAACTGCTCTCCCTAGGAGAAAAACTGTAATGTTATACATTTCTGTCTGTTTGTTCCTTGAAGCTGAACTCTGAAATGATATCAGGCTGTGGATGCAGATGGACCTCTTGGTTAATGTTGTTGTTCAGCAGTGAAGTTAACAGCCAAAGAGCAACTGTTTTCACAGCCTAAGAGCTACTTTTCTTAACATCTTATTGTCTACTAAACACATTCGGAGAATAAGACTTTTATCTAAACATATGCATTTAGTTACGAATAACTTGCTTGCAACTTCAAGACTACAGTCTGTTTTAACATGTAGGTTTACATGGTGATGATAGTTTGCTTTGTTTTCCTCCTCTTTGTCACTGTTGTTAAAGACATGAGCGTGTGCACAAGAAACTTGGTTTTTAACAATTGAAATTTTCTGCATTGTACTTGTTCCAGATTATCTGACATACACCAGTTCTTTATGGCTGAATGAGTGGACCAGTTTTCTTCACAACTTTATCTGATATGTGTATGTACGTATGTATCTGGACTGCTTTTTCTCTGTTTAAAAAATAATAATGTTATTGAACATGCTTGCTTATTTTTTCTTATCTTAATTTTTGGCTAAAAACAATTTCTGAAGATACAAATGTGGACATGTGCAGACTGATATCCTGCACTTCATCATGTTGATGAAAATAACACTGAGAAGTGAACATAGATTTATAAGTTATATAATCATCGTTTTACCTCATTAAAAAACATTTTGACAGCTGATGTGGGTTATTGAATCCTACCTGAACCACAATTGAGGTGGTAAGATTTGTCACTGGACAAGATAGTCTGACTAAAAAGAAAGGCTTTCCAACACTGGGCATGCTGTTATGTAATAAAGGAACAGATAAATAACAACAACATAACAACATCTGGTACAAAATAAAAGTAATGACAATAAATACTAAAATAACATAAAAAGAAGGACCCAGATAAAATAATGAGGGAAAGGGTAGGCAGACAACCTTCATGTGTCTCCAAGCATGCAAGGCAGGTCTGGAGTGAAGTAGGCATGAGTTGGAACAGGACATGTACAAGGGAGAGGTTCATCTGCAAGTTACTTTTAAAACCACTATTTTGATTTGTTCTTGTTGATCTGAACCTCTTTTCTCCTTAGGACTAGGAACATTACTTCTATTCTTTCTTGTTTGTTTGGTCAGTTACAAAGAACATTGTAAACAGTGCAGGTTGCCCCGAGGAGATGGGAGTCGAGATGAGATAAGGACTGCTATCTCTTCCTCTCACATCTCCTCCTTCTTGGTGCTCATTTAACTCTTCCCTCATGTTATTCCTGTATTTCGCTGTTTATATACTTTATCAACAGAATTTACAATTTGAAAACAATTGACATTACATGACATTTGAAAAGACAAAGCTTGGTTCTTACCTATGAACTGGGCTCAGGGCAAAAATATTTCCCCTAATATTTAAGTTGACGGTTGAGCTACAAAACAAACAAAGTGCATGTTAAGTAATATCAAATATATCTTAAATCAGTGCATGTTTAATTTATTTTTTTACCTTTACAATATACTATTTAAGAGAGAGTTGACTGTATGCTATACATTGCTGTCTTGCAAAGTGAGTGGGTATGTAGAAACTAGATGAACTCTTGACTTTTTGCAGTTGTCTGTTAAGGTGTGGTTTACATTCAAATTCTTCCCAATTAATGCTCATGTTTGTGACATATATACACTTATCTTTAATGTGGCAAAAAATTGAGAAGAAGAACAGACATCATTAAGATTGTTCCTAATACCTTCTATCTTGCTGAAGTTCTTTGATGGTCAAGATGTCCCATGAAAGCAGTTTCTTGTCATCTGTACTTCTTTTTGTAACGAGAATTGGTATCCATGTCTTGATCTCAATATAACCATTATGGCCATCCTTTGAATCTAACAACAAGAGCTTATTATAATTGGCACATTATGCAATATACAATGCATGCATAATAATAGCAAGTTCTGTGGAATTATATTATGGTTAATAATTATTCATTTATCGAAATAAGATTATTATGCTGCACATATACATTAATTAAAAAAGACTTGAATGTACTGTCAATCAATGAGACTTTATTTCCATACAATAGGTACAGTATCTGCCGCAGTCAACCTACTTACTGCAGTCACTTGTGACGTTAGTCATAAGCCCTGATTAACAATCAAAGTAACTAGATGCTCACAGGGCAGGGTTGATATTGCATACAGACGTTGGATAGAAATTCAGAACACTTGATATTTAACTGTTACAACATGTTAGCACAACTCTCCACACTTGAGTTGTTTTGTACAAACTAAAGTGGAACTCCTTTTTGTCTTGTTAATAAAAGCAATACTAAGGTGGACCAATCCTTGTTTAGGACTGGGATGAGAACAGTTTAACATTTTTAACAGTTACATATACAGTGGAGTATCAAAACCTAAAGACTTGGCTTTGAATGTCAAGGTTGTCCATGGATCAACTTGAAACATAATAAACTGCGGACAATTATTATTACCTCCAGGTTACCTTTGGTCACCTTTATACCTTTACCTTACCATTTTTTGTAGGTTTGGCAGTTGAAGAAGACACAGGAACATAACTCCACTCAGGAACTAATACTAGCTTCTCTAGGCAATGTCTGTCAGGATTTATAATCTGAAAGCAAGCAAATAACAGTACCATAAATGAACAATAGTGTCCATTTGGCGGGAAAATATGCTCCGATATTTGTTCACGGATATTGTTTGTTCCAAGAAGCGAACCGGTAACTGTGAGCTTTGAGGAACAGATTATAAATGTCTGGGACAAATATCCGATTTTTTGTGTTCTATTCTTGAAATACTTTGTTTAATATGCAGAGTTTTGAAAACTAGGGAATATCATTTAGATACTCCCCAGTTTTAGCTGGGGTATATTCAGTCACATGACACGTTTAGACCAATTGCATATGAACAAGAATTAAAACTTTGATCTCTGAAAACATTTGAGCTGTGCCATGTTTGAATATGGTAGTATTCTCTTCAAAGATCTTCTAGCCCAGGTTACAAATCTCATGCCCTTGACTTTAAAATTTGGGAAATATAGACTGAGGTGGTTCTTTACCTCACAAACAACTGCTGCAGAGTTGTCCTCGATGTACAGGGTCCCTGTAGCTGTGATTGGTTTTACTGACTTGGGATGGAGTGTTAAATATCCTAAGAGAATAAAAGGCATCTTGCAAGTAGGACTGTATCCTAAGAATTAAAGAACAGTTATCATTTACTACTAATGACTGTAGTTTACAGGTTACATAATGTAGGTTTAGATTATTTCTAAGACTATTTCATGTATGGTTCCATGAAGAATGATGTCTTGATAAGCAGAGAATAGTGCCTGTTTTTGGAAATATGAGTCTGACTGTTGTCTTTTGGCTGACATATATAAAAGAAAGTCTGGTTTTTGGTGATCTTCAACCTGTATTTTATATGGTATAACCTATTAGAGTATGTAAGAAATAGAATACCAGTTAGGAACAAATGCACACTTGCACATATATATCACCAATCTTCTCATTTTAGTGATCGCCATAGGGTTTGGTCTTCGCATGTAAGTTACAACACTATCCCTCACCTAAAACCTGGATTTGCTCTTCCTGTGATGAAGTAAGGGAACCTCCAAACACATCCTTGCTTGTAGTGAATAATGTACTAAGTGGCATAACTTGATGATCAAAAGGAAGCCAAAGGGATGACTCCATTTTATCATCCCTGCTTCGAGTCTCTTTGATCTGATATAATATAGCAAGGCAAACCTCTGCCAACTCAGCGTCACTTTCATTTTGCCGGATACATTTTTCTACATCATAATAAAAAATTCTTAGCCACTCCTTTTCCTGAAAAATATCAATTATATTGAATAAATATCACAAGGAAATAAAGAATGGATATATACTAGTTATGGAAGTAAAATTTTCTTTTGACATAGTATTTCTATTTCCATTCAGGTTAACTTTATAACAATAACAACCTATTTAACTACATGCACCAGTAATACAATAACTTTGCCTGCTTTACAAAGATGCTGTGTAAATAACTGAAGTAGGAAAAGTAATCTGACTACAATCACTACTACTATTCCATTAACAAAGATTTTAACCAAAGTATACTAATCTACTTATTGTAGTCATCAAGTCTCAAATTTTCTGGCATTCTTTGGATTCTATGACTGTACTTAATTCTTAAGAAGAACTCTGCAAGTTTATGATTTTACCACAGAATAAGATCAGTGGGGTCAACTTTTACCTCCCAAGTCAATGGATCATTTTTTAGTATGATATGTGACATATTGATTTATTATGCACTTTTAGAAAACAGTCCTAAGAAAATAAGCGCACTGATTGGTTAGAAATCATGTTTCTATAACTCAATAGAAACACAGAACTAGCCCGAGCAAAGAGAATTTACATTTTCATAATCAAAGTTAACAAGTTGTTTTCCTATTTTTCGTCCCAGTGTTTTCTAAAAGAAAAAGAAAACATGTTCTCCATGTTTCTATCAAGTTATGGAAAATCTCGTGAAAGTTTGGGAGAACTCGAAAAAGCTGTGGAAACATTCGCCTGTGGCTCGTGTTCCCAAAGCATTTCTCGTTCTCTCAAACTTCCACTCTTATCTCTATAACTCGATAGAAACATGGTGCATGTTTTCTATTTCTTAAATAGTGATTGATGGGTGATATTGTATAACCTAACCCTTACCCTGATTCTAACCCTTAAAACTTACACTTACCGTTACCCAACACCAAACTCCCAACCCTTAACATAGCAAACTGGAGTGAAATAAAGCATCACAAGGAATGAAAAAAAAAAAAAAAAATAAGACAAACATAATTAAAGAAATATTGAAGGATCTGACAATTTGAAGGCTCACCGTCTCCCCGGGGAGTTTGCTATGGTTTTGAAAAAAATAATGCTTGTGCACGGGGGTTGACCCGGTGAGAAGGGGGTGACTGATGGACTAAGCTTACATGCAAATGCTCCAGAACTAGCGATTGATGCCCTAATCTTTGTTGATGAGAAGTACATGTTATGCCCCTAATCCGATGAGATGTATGATTTTATGTCGTACCCCGCTATAAAACACTCTCGCTAAATATGAAGCACAGCAAAACGTAGAGTCCGCACTCTTCTGACACTATAAAGGACATGATTTAACAACAGTGATTGGTATTTGAGTCAAAAAGAGTAGATACTTACATTCTGCACGAGTCCGACATTTTTTTCTTCCCTACATCGTATCAAGAACTCATCCATTTCTTGAGCTGCTCTTCCCTGGGATTAGTGCAGGTAAAATCACCTCTGGGTTGGCGCAAACGGCTAGCGCCAGTTTTGTTGTTGCTTTCTTTTTGAAAAACCGCTGACCTAGCGAATGCGTGAAAGATCCCCTACCCTGTGGCCTACCCTATGTCTTCGACATCTAGCTTCCCCAGCCAAGCAATCAACCATAACGGCAGGTTAAGAGGGAGGGGAAGGGCCCGGGGGGCACTCCCATAGAAAAAAGACGGGGGCGTTCGTCGGAAATTTTGGAAAGAATCCCTAAGAGGTACCAAGATCCTGTTTTGCGGGCGTGGTTTGAAATTTTGTTTTCCCCCTAATAGGTACCAATTCTTACATAAGACATTATCTCCTGTCATGTCCCGCTGTGGACCAATCCATTTGAGTCTTAACATCCTGAGAGGTACGTGGTCGCTGAGAATACCCAAAATGGCGGCTCCAAGATCCATACCGGCGGGCCAGTTTGTAACATATAGTGGAGTGCTAATGTAAGCATGTAATGAACGGCGTTAGTGACTGTTAGTGTTGATGTTAGTTAGTGACCTTTTAGTATCCTCCTGTTAGAGGGATACAAAAAACTACGAGGGATATAATTTTATGCCACTTTACTCATTTGACTCTCACTGATGTTTTGTTTATGTTTTTAAAAATCTGACCACCGGTAGGGCCACAGGGTAGGCCATGGCCTAGGCCATGGCCTACCCCACGTTTTGTTCACACCCCAGCTGGAGAGATAGAATAAACTGGATAATTTTTCGGATAATTAGATAATGCAATTCAAGAATTTTCATTGGCTTAGCTCCCATGGTTTTCATAAACAATAGCCTCCATTTGGCGCGAAAATTCCGCGGACATTATCTGTTCCGAGAAGCGAACAATTTTCCGAGAGCGCTAGCGTAGCTCGAGGAAAACTGTGAGCTTCGAGGAACAGATATTGTCCAAGGACAAATATCCGAGCTATATATTTTCGCGCCAAATGGAGGCTATTGTTTATTTATCAGTGCTAAGGGGTTAGTCCTTCGTTTTGAAATAAGACGGATTTTTGCGATAGAAGAAGGGGAGAGGGTAGAAACACCAGTCATTTATTTCACGTTTATGACAAAGAGCTGATATCATGCTCAACGGATATCCTGTGGGCTGCGTTTTGTATTTAAGAGGAAAGAAAAGACAAGAAAACAAGGGAACCGGCAAGCCTAGAAAAAGAATGAAACAGCAACTTTTTGAACTGTGTGTTTTGTTTTTTTGTTTTGTTTTTTTTATTGCAATAACATTACATTAGATACGAAAAAAAAAAAGTGCGGGGAGTGGACGTCTATTGCGGGAAATTGGGGAATTCTTCAGACACCACCGACACCACACGCCCAAGGTAATTTGAGCTGCTTGCGTTTTGGTCCACACAAAGAAGCCTCTGTTGGCTCGGTGTGTGATTATTGAGTACGGACGGTCGTGGGATGAGTGTTTTTGACAATGAAGACTCCAGTATTCGCTATCTTGCAGGCCCTTTTAGTTGTCAGTTTTACTGTTAAGTCTGGCTACGGGCAAAGACTGAGTCCTCCAGCTATTAACATTGCTCAAGGTAAGAAGATCGAAGCAACTTCCACATGTGGCGAGGACGTGAGCGAGTCCGAATTGTTCTGCAAACTGGCGACGGTACCAGGAAAGCTTGGCATTCTAGGTCTGTCCTGTGATCATTGTGACCCTAGCGTACCTTCCAGGGATCACTCGATAGACTATGCTATTGATGGAACCGAAAGATGGTGGCAATCTCCTCCTCTTTCCCGGGGACTTCAGTATCAACGAGTGAACATTACCATCGATTTAGGACAGGTAAAGTTTCACCATCGCCCACGATGTTTACAATCCTTCTAAGCTGCTGAATTGAAGTGTGTGTGCCTAAGATGGTATAGATCACAATTTCTTCCAAATTCAAATATGTTGAGGAATTTTTAACTTTCCGCGAACGGTTACACATTACAAAGGGAACTTCAGTGAAATAATTTTTTTCACACAAATTATGGTGAGAAATCTCGCAGGAATGTGCCTGCATACTTGGATCGTGAAGTTGTAAGACTATAAGCTTAAAAAGGCACTCATTCACTGAACCGTCCCTCGATGTTTTGTCTTTGATAGAAATAAGCGTTTTGTGATCTAAGAAAAGAAGATCGTCGAATTCTTTTTACGTTAAACTTGCATTTCGCAGCTTTGTTAAACGAAACTTGAAAATAAAATAACCTCTGATCTGATCTTTGCGGATTCTTTTTGGGTTTTCTAACTGCGAAAATTGTTTTGTTTCTTATTAAACTTTTTCTTTTTATTAAAGTAAGTCCAGAAAATTATGAAAAAATCATCATCAGGACAAATTGACATTTTTATTACGCCACCGCAGAGTCAGAGAAATTATGAAGAGAATGCTAGGAATTTAATTAATGTGAGGTTTCAGTTAACAATCGACCCTAATTTGCGACCTCTATTAAGCAGCTGGATATCAAAGTCCCAAAGTTGTAGTCAGTAAAATACTGTAAATGAATGCAGTGACTGTTTCAACAAAATACTATTTTGCACTTAAATGTAATAGTAGGGGAAGTTAGCTGAGGGTCAAATTTTCCTCTTTAAAGCCTTATTAGGTTTCGGTTTGTCTGCTTACTTACAGAAGAGCAAAAATTTTGATCTTAGATTTTTAGAACAAATAAAGGACCACCCTCTTGACCAGTTTCAACATTGGAAATGCGAGTTCAAAGACTGACTTTCTTGGAAAAAGTAACCATAACTATGTGCAAGTGTTTATATCTCTTACACAAATTTGCAGGAGTATCAAGTAGCCTACGTCATCATTAAAACTGGTAATGCTCCCCGTCCTGGTACTTGGGCCTTGGAGAAGTCAGTTGATGGTGGAAAAACATTTACCCCATGGCAGTATTTTGCAACAGATAACAGTGATTGTTTAACATACTTTGGACACTCAGCACTGCTCCAGTCATTTAAAGATGATACGACAGTGACTTGCACAACAAGTTACTCTCAGGTTCCACCTTTCGAGAATGGCGAGGTGAGCACCGTGGATTCTCTTTTTAACAGTTTCCAGTATTTTTTTCACTCTTTTATTTTGAAGGATCTATTCCAAATGCATATTATGCATACCACAAGTTGTAGTCTCAGCATGTGCAAAACACACTATCATGCTGCTGAAATTGAACCCAAGATCAACATTGACCTTAATATACTGATTTATTGCTTAATAATGAATGGAATTTCAATACAATGAAAAATGAATACATGGTTACTAGAAATGTTCAACATCGCAAAGATTCTAACTTGATGCAAGTAGTATGTATTCGTGACTCCCAACTGAAAAGGGTGTCCAGTGTTAAATTTCTTTGACTGGATAACACTGACAAACATTCTTGGTCAAACCTCAGGGATAGGGATAGTGGAGGAAGCCAGACCCTGTGTTAGTGTTTATAACCTTTAATTTCATCACAGTAGATAATTCTCTGGATGGTGTAGTGCCAATTGCCCAGTATGGGGTAATGTTGGAGATAGGTTGTCTGATAATTAATTTAAACTACAGAGATCGTCACCAACTTGCTGTATGATGTACAGGTTTTAGTTCCTTTATCAGGTGCTAAATTGCGATGACCTTCAAAGTAAATGAAATATTAGAATACGTGACATGACATGACATGACATAACATGAAGTGATATTGACATGACATAAAATCATAAATTAATGCAAGACATTAGGAACTGGGGGAAAAATCTTTGAACATCAAACTGAAAGCTTTCTTTACCTCTCAGATCCATATTTCTTTAGTTAATGGAAGACCAGGAGCATCAAACTTTTCTTACAGTCAAGCATTGCAGGTAAACATGCTATTTGCCGTAATGGCTGTGGCCACACTACGAGAGTTCACCATTAATCAATTACGGTTAAAGTGGTACTATGATCAAATTTTTTCCCTCTTGATTTTTTAGGTGTATCACATGGAATTCCATGAAAGAATAAAAACGCCGTTTACCATTTGCAAATATCTGCTTTAGTTCCGGACATATTTAAATTTGAAAAATGTGTAAAATATGCAAATGAGATGACTGATGATGTCATACACTCAACCCAATTTTACATCAAGTATACAAATAGAGCTATCTTGGTCAATTTGCAGCGCAGACCACTGAAACTTGGTAGACTAATAGTTCTACAGGAAATACACCTACGGCTATAAAAAATTATGTTCCCATGGCAACTCACTCTTTTCCAGTCCTTACCCACTTGATTTCAATATGTTAGTGATTTTCAGCTTGCAAAACATTAAACAAGGCCACAAACCTGGGCTAACATTTTTATATGCTTGCTGGACCAAGCATATGAGGCACCATTTGCAAATATCAAAATGGAATGCGAAAGGTGGCCAGAAATGCTTTAATATTGGGGAGGTCTGGAACCCAGTGTGTTGCCATGGTCACCAAACTGTTAGGCTCATATTGTGGAGCATATTTAGTAGAATCTTACTGCAAAGAATCAAA
Organism: Orbicella faveolata; assembly: GCF_042242905.1. Lineage (NCBI taxonomy): Eukaryota > Metazoa > Cnidaria > Anthozoa > Scleractinia > Merulinidae > Orbicella > Orbicella faveolata. The sequence goes on from NW_028301577.1 coordinate 1,077,062, forward strand.
CATTTCTGATTCAAATTGGCTGAGATATCTTTTTTCATCGTATTTGATTAAAATTTGGTTGAGTGTATGACATCATCACTGGGCTAATTTGCATATTTTAACAACTTCAATATCTCTGGAACGAAAAGAGATATTTGAATATAGTAAACAGCATTTTTCTTCTCATACAGGCTACTTGTTTATGTTTTAAAATGGCTGCGATAGGAAAGATGCGATTTTTGTCATAGTACCACTTTAACCGGGTTACCGAAAAAGCAAAAGTGCTTGAAAGTACTGGATGTTTATTTGGAAGTACTCTGTACAAAAGTCATGCATGGCAGGTTTCCATTCTCATTCCCAGAGGCTGCCCTCCTTTTAGTCAGCACCCAGAATCGCGACCTCTGGGCGGGTCCGATTTTCTGAGCATGCGCAGAGAATTCAATTCGTATTCTCAGCCAATCAGATTTGTCAGACTTGATTCTGAGCATGCGCATAGTGACAGAAAGTCTGTGGATCACAGACTTCCGGTGTTGAACCCTCCCGGAGGTCGCAATTCTTGGTGCTGACCAAAAGGAGCACAGCCTCTGGGGATGAGAATGGGCAGAATTCCTGGTGATTTCCTCAATCCATTACTGATTTCTCGGAGAGACTGAAACTAGAGGACGATACATTTGACAGCGATTGCAGGTTATGATAAAGAACACTCTGACATCTATGCGAAATCAGCATTATGTTAAAAAAAACCGTGGAAATTTGTGTAGCACATATTAGAAGGAAAATGGACTGCCTTTAGAGTGTGGCGAAAGGAAATGAAAACAAAGAAACAGAATCAAGAAAATGAGACCGTAGTCCTTGAAGTCTGTCATTTTTTCGTTGGTTTATCTCATGATGTCAATTTAGGTCACCTATTTCAGTGCAGCTGCTTGTAAAATATAACCCTGTTGTTTCATCATAACCAACCTCTAACCTAGTTAAGTTATTTGGGAATTTTAACCAGGTTTCGAAAAAAAAAACCAGTTAACCTTCTTAGTGCAGCCGCAGCCAATATCACAAGAATTATTTTATTAAAGATAAAAATTCAGTTTTTTATTACAGCAACAGTTAGTATGTGAGTTAAGGTAGATCTGTGCCTTAAAGAACAGTCATGGTTTCTCTTTAAGGTTACTTCCCACCTTCACGGGTGTCCTTCAGGAAAAAAATTATATGTGTGCCAGTTTCAATAAAACCCCAACAAACTATATATCAGAAGAAAGCTAAATAAATGTAGTTTACGATAAAATACAATTTAAAATGATTTCCGCAGAACGTTCGAGTAATAATGGCAAAAACGAAGTCACCAAAAGAACCTTATAGCATGGTAATATTTTGAATAAAGGTAAGAACAAGCTGACCCAGTGTGAGAAAATTGAACTTGAAGTTATCCATATTTCAATTAAAACGGACATTTTGCGTTAGTTGAAAACACAATAACAAACGCATTAAACAATCTTACGAGGTTTGACATTAAATTTCTCAAGAATGCTTGGGAATTTAATCTTGGGGTCACCTAGAAAAATTAATTACAATGAGATGTTTGAAATAGTATTCAAAAAGTTACTGTGCGGTGAGTAGATTTTTAGGAAATAATTTTTGCACTTATTGCTTGAACTTTGAGCAGAATCCGTCTTAATTTTTCTTTTAGGAAGTGTCAGGAGCCAGTAAGGCGTGAAACAACCGAGGGTCCTGCACAGTCTTATTCACAAGGCATCAATCAACGTGATGTGTATCAGGCTTTTTCAATATTCTGATTGGTTGTTTAGATATCGGCATCTAAAGTTGGAGTAGGTAAAAATGCGCAAGACATATGTGTTGCATAAATGGTTACCACAGGAAATTTCCCGACACACTTTTGTTTGCATTATCCCTGGAATGTTCTGGTGAAATTTCACTAACATCTTTCAGATCTGCGTACCCTATAAATTCACTCAAAGTGGATGTATTCCTCCAAAAATCAACAGCAAGATTTTAGCTCATAAAGGTTAAAAAACAACTCGTGCCATGCCAGGCAATTATTTCACCTCATGAAACTGCAAACCAGTGGAACAACAGGACCTCCTAGCGTCAATGACAATGGATCAGGATTTCCCGGGAAAAGTGTCACATTGCAACATGCTTTCTATCTCGATGTTGCATTGAAGAGAAAGACACTTAAATGGGCAAAGTAGGCAAAGGCAAAAGAACAAATGCGCGATATAAACAATACCAATTTCATCCATTTTAGTGATTATGACACCTTCCTGGTCTATTAACTTTATCTGAAAATACGTTTTTTCTAATTAATAACTCGGCTGCCTTTTGAGATAATTTTTAAATGTTTTTCCTTTGTGAACTTTAGATAAAATGACTGACCTAAATTTTGTCAAATAAAAGGAGAAACGATTTTTTGTGCTCTTGAAGGTGGGAAGCAACATTAAAATCCTAAGTTTGCTTGTTCATTAGTGAAAGAAATATAAGTTTATTAGTGAAAACAGCTACTATGTAAGCTGTAACATGTGCAGTGGAAGGTTAGTGATCATGAAAAAAGAGTTTTTCAGTACTCTTTTCCTTAGGTTTTTATTATAAAACAATGTTGTATTACAGGAATGGACTCGTGCAAGACACATTAGGCTGAGGTTGTTGAAAGTGAAGACATTATTAGCTGATTTATTACCACTGGCAAGACAAGATCCTTCTGTTACAAGACGGGTATGTCTTTTATCATCAGCGCTGTGCTTCTCTTAAGGTTAGGTTTCTATGTCACTTTCTGGTGACCTCTTTAGCAGGACAGCTGCTACTGCAAAGTTTGTGTACCAAATTCAAGGTGTTCTGAACAGGGACAATCTATGGGACCAGCTACAAGAGCTTACTAAACAGGACATGTCCACATAAACTGACCACCCTGAAAGCTGATTGGGCTTTCAGTGTTTGTTGAAATTTCATTAACATTCTTCCTTTGACAATGGCTTCAAATACTGTTAGCAGACAAGTTGAAAGAATGGATGTTGTGTTAATGTATTAATTTGAGAAGCAGGAAGCATTGTGTATACATATCCCGGCGGGGGAGGGTACTCCCTTATATGGGCTATATAGGTATGTGCAGCCCCAAAGGGTAGGGTTTTTCAGCTGTTTTGGTCATAAATAGGGTATTGATTTTGGCAATTTTCGTCTTAAATTGAGTATGGTTTTAGCACTCTAGTCTTGAATTGGGTGTGTATCTTAGAAGAGGCTACTTTTTCATCATTATCAATAAGACTGTCAACAAAAGCCCTTCACAACTTCTGTTTAGGGCAACTGTGCCAGCTGCAACAGCCATAAATAGGGTATCAATTCTTTGGCCAGGTCGTAAATAGGGTAGCAAAAATCGCAGAGTTGGATTATAAATATGGTAAGGGTTTTGGGAAGTGAGCTGCACACCCCCACCCAACTTTTCTGGGAGTACCCCCCTCCCCCTCGATACATATAGTAGCAAATTATTGAATGCTTAACCAGGCCTAGTGTGCATAAAACGTTTTCAAATTCTTGTCTTGTCTTCAGTATTTCTACTCTATCAAGGATATTTCTGTTGGAGGGATATGCATGTGTAATGGTCATGCAGATGCCTGTGTTCAACGGCCAGGTGAATCGCAGTTTAGATGTAGTTGCAAGCATAAGACATGTGGTGTCAAGTGTGAAGTATGCTGCCCAGGCTTTGTTCAGAAGGAATGGAAACCAGCCACAGCTGAAAGTAGCAATGAATGTGAACGTGAGTAAATTGTGTTGTGACAAGAATTCATTAGACTATCCGTTTGAGGATCCATGCTTGATAAATAATGCTATTGAAATTGAGGAGGGCAAAAAGTTGGGTGTATTTGTTGTTAGCATTTCAATTTTGTTTGCCTTGCCTGTCAAGGTTAGCCTGCACAGTGTATTAGGAGTAATCCAAGTCAACCATTCCGTCCCAAATTGTCACCATTGCAACCCAGTAATTATCGAGTGTTGGCAACTAGATTTTAAAGGCTAGTCACTAGTAGGCAATTAATTTTTAGCATCTTGTCCAATGTTTTGAACTGGCTCACAAGCAATTTAATTCCATTGCAAAAGTTTGTTTGTGGTTTTGCAGCAAGAAAGTTGCCCCCTTTTCTTGAGGAAGTTTTAACCTCCAGGGAAAAAAAACTTTTTGCAGTTAGGAGGAGAGTATAGTGGCAAGTGATGCGTTCAAGGTTTGATATATTGTGGGCTTCAAGATTAGAAGAAGTTGATCTCTCCATGTTAACTAAAGATGATGTTAGACATTACTGACAATATGAATATTGATACTTGTGGAAAGAAAGTAGCATTATGTTCCATCTTCAAGCTTAAGAGATGTAGCAAAAACCTTTTGAACTGAAATGTAAGCTACAAATAATTTAATGCCTTGATACAGGGGAGTCCCTGACCTGCAATCGTTTACAAGTAGGATCTTGTTTTAAACAAAGAAACGTTTTTGTAAACTATGTTTTTGGCTTTCACTGTGAAGCAAGTAGTTGTGCAGAAAAGGAAAGAAAATGTTTAGTCACTACATGGGGCCTGTATTAAAAAAGTTAACTAAGGACCCTGAATCCTGACGACTTGAGTGAAGGTTTTATGTGTATTCTGTGTGTTGTTTTTGTAGCCTGTAACTGCCACAACCATGCAACAGACTGCCATTACAGTGAGCGCATTGCTCAGGAGAAAAAAAGTTTGGACATAAATGGAAATTATGAGGGAGGCGGAGTGTGTGATAATTGCAAGGACAATACTGATGGTATCAACTGCGAGAAATGTAAATCAGGCTTCTATCGTCCTGCTGGAGTACCCAAGACATCTCGTGATGCCTGTCAAGGTACATAGGCTTAACTGTTCTGTTCATTTCTTTTATTACAGTTATACTCATCACAAATAGATGAGCTTGGGAACTGATGCCTTAAAAGGTTAGCGGGGTGCCAAAGCCATAAGCCGCTAGGAGGTATCCATGGCAACCCTGGAAAGCAGGAACCACCCAATGAGCGTCCGCTAACCAGCACCGTCACACTGAAAGAAATTCAGTGGAATCTACTTACCTGGAGAATACTTACCCTGACCAAGAACAAGAAGAATCCGCAATGATTCGCGAGCAAAGCAGTGCAACTGATCCGCAACAATCAGCAGAATACACTACAACAATTATGCAATGAACCATAAACTCCTGCAAAACCCCTGATGGCCACCCCACAGGTCACGTACTCCCAAACGCGGAAACCGCTGGCTGCATAAGCTCGTATTTAACTTGCCTAAATGATATTAGCTGGATGGGCACGCTAGCTGGCTGCATTAGCTCTAGTTTAACCTTGCCTAAATGATATTTAGCCACATTAAATGTCAAATTTATTTCCTTGATTTGACATCAAATATAAACGTTTAATATATGAGCATGTAAAGAAACTTGCCACTGATAGTCAGGGTTAGTGGGCTCTGTCCTTTGCTTGCCCAACAGGCAAGCGATATCTTGGGGGAGAAGTGCCTTCAATTTATTATTCCTGCTACTGAGAAATTTGGGTTTAAAACTGGACAGGTTTTCTTTGCACTCTGAATGAATTGAATTTGCAGGCTTTCCAAATGTGGGAATTTAATTATAATTGATTTATCAAGTCCACAGTGACACTGGTTCTTTATTTAAGTTTAAACTCATCAACAATTGATGAGTGGGACTGTGCCTGTAAAGCTAGTGGAGCCTGGTCCTACAAGCTGAGCATGCAGGGTAACCATGACAACCCTGTGAGAGGCAACCACCAGGCACTGTCACACTGAAATACATCAGTGGAAGTACATACTTATATCCTAGGGATGGATGGGATGGGAGCAAAGCCTTTGAAGAAGCATGCCATTCAGCAACAAGAGTGAAATGGTCTAACCTCAGTGGGAGAGCTGTAAATTCACCAGTCTCCCTGCAGAACCCACAGCTTGCCTGTCATCAAGGAGGGACACTGCTGGCCAGCAGTTGTTTCGAGTTTAACTTAGCTTAAATTATAATATATCTATCCCCATGTTTAATTCAAAATCAAATACATGCATAGTGATAGTGTCCTGTACTTGCAGCTTGTTCATGTGACAGAAGATTTTCCTCTGGCAATTGTTTTGATGGCAATGGACAGTGTGAGTGTCTGAAGAGCTATGCTGGACCTAATTGTGATCAGTGTAATGAGGGATTTTATGGATTTCCTAACTGTAAACGTAAGTGTAATACTGTCTTGTCCTTTGACTACAACAATATTATAATTAAGACTGTGTATGCTCTTTCTAGTAATAAAATTTCTATTCATAGTAGTTGCTACCTTGAGTTCTGAATTCTAAGTTATTATTATTATCCAACAGCTTGTGACTGTCATCCCTTGGGTACAAGTGGGCGTGTGTGTGGACCAACTGGTGACCAGTGTCCATGTAAACCCAATTACACCGGTGCCAAGTGTGATCAGTGTGCCCCAGGATATTATGGTTTTCCAAACTGCAGAAGTGAGTACAGATATTTTGTGAGACATGTGAGTGTGCATTGTTGCTGTACTGTATATTTGTAAAAATCTTGCAATATTTTGTTAAACTTTAAAGAACGTGAAAGTACAATAAAATGGATGAGTAAAGATGTCCTGTAGTTCTACACAAAAATTTCCGTTTTAAATTATTAGGGATTTGTTATCCAGCAATTTGTTTCCAAAATACAGACTGCTGACAGCACAGGGAGCATATAATCTTGTTGAGTAGGATGAGAGTTAATAAAGGAATGAAAAGAATGAATAGTTGTTATTTGATGCCTTATCCTGTGCAAAATTACCGCAATTTACAGGAAAGACAGCTAATAATCTACTTGTCTTGCAAAAACCTAGTGCTAAACTAGTACCCAGACCATTGTACTTTGTGATGAAATATTTTATTTTTGCTGTTATAAATTATAAATAAATTAAAAATATAATAGAGTGATAAGGGAGGCAAGTTTTGGTGCAAACATTTTGAAGGCAATCTGGAAACTTGCTCTAAGCGCTAGATTTCTTTGCTTTCTAAAAATAAGCCAACTGCACAGTAACTTCCCTTTTCTGGCAAGCATTTAAGGAATGGTTATCCAGCAGCACAGAAGCCCCACTGGTTCTCAACTTATCACTTCCATTAGTTATTGAAAATCTCTAAGTTTTGTCACTGACATACGTACAGCAACAATGCATTTATTGAAACAAGTTGGAGTGCAGTGTAAGTCAATGTGTGAAAAAAAACAGCTACAAGAAAATACAGTACAATGCTGTAGTCATGCAAACTCTAACAGTGACATGTGCTTTATTGCTTTAGGGTGCAACTGTGACAAAGTAGGCTCACTATCAACAGATTGTAACATTTCATCAGGGCAGTGCAACTGCCGTCAAATGTACACTGCAAGGCAGTGTAATCAGTGCAGTAAAGGATTCTACAGCTTTCCTGAATGCAAAGGTAGTTGGTTACCCCTTGCTATGGGGTTTTAGTGTACTCTCTGGTAATGTATAAGCTACTTATCTACACTGTAGACTGTCAAGGTTCAGGTGTTTCCTAGGGAAAGATTGGCAACCTGATGGAAGTAGTTTTGACCGTCAGCTTAAGCCCATGCAACCTCAACTTTAATTTGATGTAAACCTGTTAACTGGAATTGAACATCCTTATATATTTTATGACAAAGTCAGCCGAGTTCTCAGTAAGCAAAGGAATTAAAATAGCTGCAGTGAATGGGTAAAGTATTACAAATAGTTCTCTAATGAAAATCTTCTAATCTTGTTTGTTCTCCTAAAAACTTGGAAGAACCTCTAAATGCAAACTCGGTAGCATTTGTTTTGGATGTTGTTATAGTTGGCCCAGTAAAGTCAGCAATAATTGTTTCAGATTTTTAATTCCAACAGCAAAAAAGAATAGGTACTTAATGTGCAAACCTTAGTAACTTAGTGATGATAAGTTGTTATAAATGATATCAATAATTTTTATGGGGGTATGTGTGAAAATAAATGGGTGATCTCCCACCATGTGTCAGTCCATATAAACTTGGAATAATTTAGAAGTGAGAGTTTTGTGAAGAGCACTGGCTAGCATTTGTTTATGTGGGAATTATTGTTAGTAAATTATACATTTTACACACTGATACACTGTTGACTTTGTTATTTTGATTATCTAGTTTGTAACTGTGATGCAGAGGGTACAGCACGAGATATCTGTGATCCAAATACTGGCATGTGCATTTGTATGGAGAACTTTGCAGGTCCTCGCTGTGATGATTGTAATGATGGATATCATAGCTTTCCAGTGTGTTCAGGTTAGTTTTTGATATGCTTAAGAAGGTAATGAGTGGGATTCTATCTTGAGGTCAATACAAATACACTGAAATCTCAATGCAACACAAACCTCTTGACTACATGTATCTGCTTTTGTCAATCACTGGAAGACTGATTGGTTAGGTACAATATCAAAGTATTGTAAAGCAGGCATGAGATGAGAGTAAAGGGAATCATCAACATTAGTGTTTATGATCTTGATATGTCTCCAAGTCTCAAAACAAACATTAATACTAACAATTGTGTACAACTAGAAGAAAGATTAATATTAGTATAAATTGGAGACTAAAAGGGTACAAATTTATTGTGCTCAGGTTGTGGATGTTCTGCGCAAGGTTCAACCTCTCCTAAGTGTAACCAGTATGGTGTGTGTGTGTGCCAAGAGAACTATGATGGTAAACGGTGTGACCGGTGCAGATTGGGCTACTACAGCTATCCAAGATGTGTCAAATGTTCTTGTGACCCTAGGGGTTCAGTTCATGAGTTCTGTGATCCAAACACAGGGCAGTGTAACTGCAAAGGAAGTTTCCGTGGTCTTAACTGTAATCGTTGTCGTAGTGGATATTATGGGTTTCCTGATTGTCAAGCTTGTAAGTGCAATCCTGCTGGGATTAAGCCACTTCCAGATGGACAGCTGGTTGACTGTTCCTTATCAAATGAGGTGAGTCATTTAATGGTCGTTAATAATTGTGTGTGCTCCTGTATTTGCATACTTGAGGTGAAGTGAGTTCTAAATGTGATAAATATAGACATGAAATTACATATGATTGACCAAATGCCTCGTTACACAATGTTTAGAACCAGAATTTTTTTTGTGATACAACCTTTTTTGCTGAGAATTGCACTTAAGCTTATGACAACCAGGTTTATTTATGTATCTGATTTTATCAGTTGAAGACGAGTGTTTAGTTATATCTGATGTGTTACAACGTTTTCATTTTATAACAGGGCCAATGTAATTGTAAGGATAATGTTCAAGGTCTTGCCTGCACAGAGTGCAAAGATGGCTACTTCTTTCTTCAAAGAAGTAATCCTTTAGGCTGCAACAGCTGTGAGTGTAACATGGATGGTGTGATTGGTGGTCTCCGCACGTGTGACAAGTTTACAGGACAGTGTCCTTGTAAGCTGTATGTTGCTGGTAGAAAGTGCACCTCATGTAAAGCTGGATTCTATGGTCTGGAAGGCAGTAAGGTGTTTGGTTGCACAGGTAACAGTAGTGTAGACATTGCTAGTGGCTATTTCTTCAGTTACTAGTGTATCAGTAATTGTGATCATTTATTTCATGATTAATAATAATATACAAACACATACAACCATCATTTTTCATCAAACTCCTCAGCTGGGCAAGTACGTCGGATACAGTTACTCTCACTGGCAAAATGTAACTTGCTTTTGGACAATTTTGAACAATTTTTCAGATATACATGTATGGGGACTTGCATCTATCTTTAGGGAAAGCAGTAAATTTCTTATTCAAGTCATTTTATGGTACAAAGCACTGTTAAGCTATCATTTCCTGCTGTAGTCCGTTCCTGGATGCTATTGCAGTATGCGTACTTAATAGCACCTGAAGAAAGAGATTGAGGTGGACATTTCCATGCATTTCATGTATTTTTGTCTATTCCAAACTCAACAAGGTCACATTGGCGCAGTCTAAATCAAATGAAGGGGTGGTGATGATGGGGCGGGGGGGGGGGGGGGGGAGGTGTGTCAGGGCAGGTAACTCATTACAATGATGTGAACTTAGTATATAAGATCTGCCCCAGCTACTTCTCTAAAACATGTCAGACAAGTCACATGAAAGATAGGAAGTGATGGCATACTTTATCTTGTAGGGTGTGACTGTGATGTGGGGGGAGCTTATGACCAATTCTGCGACAGCACTTCAGGCCTATGCAGCTGTCGAGCAAACATTGTGGGTAGAGACTGTAGCAGGTATGGAAAATTGATGCAATTTGACAAGTTATAACAGTAAGTGTTAAATGCATATTGAAAGACATAAACAAAATACTCAAATTAAACAGCAACCACTTTTTCACCCTGCAAATGCTCTTCACAAATTACTGTCAGCCATGTAAGTATATGACAGTCTATTTGTTTGGCGATATTAGTAGTTTTAGACCTTACTTTGAGATGTATTTATTTTGTCAGGCCTGCCCCTCGCCATTACTACCCCACATTATTACACATTATGGCAGAGTTGGAAGATGCTACAGCAGTCCCTACTAAACAAGGGTCTGTCCCAGGTCAGGATGTGCTATCACCTGATGTTTCATCAGAAAGCGATGGTTCTCCGGTCAGATTTGGCTTTGATGAAAATGTGTTTCCTGGTTATTCGTGGAGAGGATATGCAACAATGTCAGATCTTCAGGTAGGGGAATTCTATAATAATTAACAAGGATCTTTAACTTAATCCATGAGCTAAGTTTAGTTGTCTTTGTCCAAAGCCTTTGTGTATAACGTTGTATTGTCTTAGACAGCTGTAATTGTTTCAAACTGGGAGCACAAAACAGTAGAAATACAAATTTCTTTTTTGTTTTGCTTATGTCATGTAATGACTTGCAAACAGACTTGAGAATTCTAGTAATAAGCTGACATTTAAGGCTTTTATTAATAGGTACCATGTCATTTTTGGCTCTTAAGACTAACAGGTTAAATTCTACACACAGAAAGCATTAAAAGTTACCCTGGATATTCCAAAGACGACTCGTTACCACCTCATATTCCATTCTATCACAAATGAGAGTTTGCCAGTGACAGGCAAGGTTATGCTCACTCCTAAAGGAGGTGTAGGAAGCAAACAGAGCAGTCCAGTCACCTTTCCAGTGAAACAGAGCGGCTTAACAAATGTCGATGTGTATCACACAGTTGGGGACAAGGATATGGCGACACAGTTTATGCTGACTAAAGGACAGTGGGATCTGATGTTAGTTCTACCTCCAGCAAGTGTTCTCTTGGTGAGACAATAACAGTGCAGTTTCAAGTACTAATATTGTATGTGTTGTGTTCTCACAATGTCTCTGTCCACCCAGGGGTATACATAGGGAGAGGGTTTAAAACCTTTACATACTTACAGTGCTTCTAGATCCTAATTTAATTGAAGTCCTCTACACGCCAATTAGTGACTAAATAGCTTTAGATTAACATTGGAGAAGGACTAAACTCTTCCCTGTCTTTACAATACTTCAGCTCAAAGCAGAATGTCAAACAGGAATACAAGACGAAACCTGTTAGCATATAGGAGTTATTTAATATACATTTGTTAGTTGCAAGTCTCATTCTTCAACTTAACTTTGACAATAAAATCTTACAAGGACCTCTATTTTGTATATTGTGTACAGGATTATGTAGCTGCTTTACCACAAGAATACTATGAAGCATATCAACTTGAGGATAAAGTCACCAAACCCTGTCAAGTCAATGGTATCAATACTTTATGTAACCAGTTTTCCTATCTGAGCACAAAGAAACCTGGATTGTTTACAACAGAACTGGAAACAGGATATATTATCAGGAATAGTGGCCTTAAGCCAACACAGTTGTTTGAAGATGAAGCAGTGTTACAACAGTTGGATTTCAGTGCTATGGCTTTGTTAGATGACAGACAGGTCAGAGTTTGATAACTAACATAACAAGTTCTATTTCCTAATGTCTGGTGAAAAGGGCACCTGGCTTTCTCTTAGACAGTGACTTAGGCTTTCAAGGCACTTCATGCTAGCATAAACCAGAGAACATTCTCTAATGCTTAAGGGTAACCTGACCTTGAAACATCCTTACAGAATGCTCTGTTATTTAAAGTATTTTAAAGCATTCAAATAATTGGAATGCTCTTGCAGACAGACTTTGTTTGTTTGGTTTAATGATCTGTTGGTGTGTCATATGTATACCCATGTGTTTGGTTGCAGGGACATATCCCTAGATCCACTTAAACATTTTTGTCCAAACTCAAGGAAAGGAGATCTGCAGTAATAGAAGATTCCTGTCCTGTTGCCAAGCTAAAACATGCACTTTGTTTCCTTTCCACAGAAGCGTATTACAGCAGATTTTAATATCCCCAAGAGTGGTAAATATGTCATTGTTATCCAGTATTACCATCCTTCTGATAACACAGCGAAAATGAATGTGTACTTGAGGTATCCACAAGGGACACAGATAGGAGAGTTCAACCTTCAAAGCTGTAACTACAGATTTGGCTGCCGTCAGGTGGCTGTTGATAATACTGGTGTGGTGAAAGTGTTTGATGTATCAGAGTTACGGCGAATGGTAGTTACTCTGCTGGCAAGGGATTCATCTTCTCCTATTGCTGTGGTAATGCATACTTGTAAATTATACATGTTAAGTATTCACTCAACTTTTGTCTTTTCAACCAGCCATATTTGAGATTTACAAGCACCACACCCTTTTGCCTTTGAATAAGTTATGTTCACATTCCTCATGTGATGTCTCTTAAATAGAAGTGATATATGGCTATATGTGATGTAAGTAACTGTTTAAAAATTTGTTGTTTATTTTGCACATAAGGTTAAGTTCTACTCTTTCTTTTACAACTTGATTAAGCAATCCTCAAATCTTTTGAATAAGGTCACCTTGCATATAATTGCAATCCAGGATCAAACTTAGAAAATGAAAGTACTTGGTAATACACCTAACTATGAATAGCAAATATGTCAAAGGATACTCCTTTCCTAATATTCTGCATGGCTGTCAATAAATTTTGAGTCACCTTTAGCTTTGATCTTCACAAACATAACAAACTGCCCTTTATCGGTGGATTGAATCAACTACTTTCACCCATAACATCAAGCGTCCATCAAGCATACTCAAACATAACAGGTGTTATGGGTTATGGCCCTTAATGACAGCTCTGCTCTGTTGTCTGTACAACAGTGTTAATCAGTAGTTCTATACTTCTCTTGTTTATCATACATGTATTTGATTGTGGTTTAAGCAAAGAAGTAAGTCTTTCTTCCTTGTGAAAGTTCCTAATCACATGCAACAATTCATTTTATGTTAGGACTCCATCACTGCCATTCCACTGGATATGTGGAAATTGGATTTCATTGCACCAAGCATTCTCTGTACAACCCAGGGTAGTGAGTGTATTCCCACAACATATCCTGTTCCCAAAGGAGCTGTTAAGATTGAAGCTGATGGTCGTGATCCTAATCAACCACAGCCACCAAATAAACAAGATCCAGCAGTAAAATTGCAGTATCTGGAGGGACCTGTAAGATTTCATTTCATAAATAAGAATATTAAAAAACCACATAGTAAATGGTTTGAATGCAGAAGTATTAGTTGTTTATATAGTTTGATCGTTCTCAGATGAGTGTACTATTTTTTTGACTCTGAAGATGACTTCCATTCAGGTTGTCAAAACCTGAGTCACCAACAACTACAGCTCTTTTCAGAACTACCCTCACCCAGACGATCACTATATGAACTAACATTAAGGAACCTTTGCTCTTCTAGATAAAAAAGAAAAAGTTAACACAACAAGATTTATGTGTAAAATCAATTTATATCGTACTTGTCTCTTCACCTAAATACTACATTAGTTAGTGAAGTTATTGTTCTCTGCAGGTGCAAAATCCAGTATATTGACGGCCAACTTTCTTCTCCTCCATTTTCAATTATATTTTAATGTGAAACTTTACTTGGAACTTGTGAATAAGTGGACAGCCTGCCTGTCCTGATCTATTATTTTTTTTAATTTGGAGTATTAAATCTGTGTTCCTTACAGCTAATGACAATAGTATGCATACTGTATGTACAGTGTATATCGTATTAACCAAGCGTGAGGGCTGTACTGGTAGAACATATGAGGGCGGATATTCTTTCAGTATGGTCCTGAATAAGAGGTTTATTGCACAACTGAAACTACCTGAAAATCTTCAGAGTGATCTTGTGGGATCAGTCAGGACATTGGCTGGTCCAATTTGTAGAGAAGCCCTCTGAACTAATTTAGAGGTGTAATAATTGTTGTTACTTTATTTGTCTTCATTTATAGAAAATCCATCTCCTGGTGGGCCTTGTCCCTCGACCTGGTCAGTATGCAGCCATTGTTCATTATTATCAGCCAAACCATGCTTCGTTTGAATCACAAGTGTCTGTTACAAGTGACCGCGCGCTAGATGGTTCCATGAAATTCCATTACTGTCCTCATGCATCAGGCTGTCGATCGGTCATCAGGAACTTGAATGCGTCACCTTTCTTTAACATTGGACGCAATTCTGTTGCACTGGAATTCACTATTCCTGAGAACTCATCGACCTGGATTGTAAGTTTCAAAAACATTTACTCTGATTTTTATCTTGACTCAATTGTTGAGGATCACAGCTGCAGTTACTGAGTTATCATGTTGTGTTTCTCAGCCAAACGTTCAGAATTTCAAGCTTCTTTGTGTGGTATTGTAATAGTAATAATTAATTAAAGGAAACTATAGTTACCCATAGAGGTGTTCACTTGCTAAATTATGTTTCCACATATAAGAAAACTGGACTGTCTTACGTATGTGCAACTGATATATTTGTTATTTTTTCTGTCTAGGATTATGTCTTACTTGTACCTCAAGATTTATTTACTGAGGAGCTGCAAGAAGATTCCCCAGTACCCTTGACTCAAGAATTTCTTGACTCATGCAGCAAGGATCATTTCTTCATCAAGTCCTCAGATCCAAAGTTTTGTAAAGATTCTGTGTTCTCACTCACTACAAGTTTTAACAATGGAAGTTTTGCCTGTGACTGTAATCCCAAGGGAACTTTGAACAGTGATGGTAACTGTGAACAGTTTGGAGGACAGTGCTCTTGTCGGCAGAATGTGATTGGCAGAACCTGTAGCAGGTGCAAGACAGGGTATTATGGCTTCCCTAACTGCAGAAGTAAGTTTGGATGCAGTTTTTATGTGAATTTTAAATGAGAGAACCAGGAAAGATGAGCTGAAATAATAAAATTGTGATGAAATGTTAGGTTAAGGTGCTGTGCCTATTTTTGCAATAGGCCCAGGTATTGCCAATTTTAGTAAATAGAAAAACTAACTAGAATCTCCAAGAGCGTTAAAACTCGGGCTTCGTACAGCAATATCAAATCATACTTTATAAGTAAGTTTAGTGAACACAAGAAAAACAAATAAAAGAATCAGGATATTTTAACACAAGAATTACACTAATGCTTTTCAAGTTGCTTCATTGAATATCCTCTTGCATGTTGCTTGCCTCATCTTTGAAGTTCTGTTTATGACAATTGTTGATTTTTTCAACATCTAAGGTATTCATCTTTGTAATTGGCTCATTTCTAGTGCAGAGTGCACTGTTGGAATGGTTTGGGGAGCTGAAGTCTGCTAAACTACTATAGTAATAAGGCAATAAGGTGTAAACTTTAATGTTTGTTTAATTCATTAATGTCAATTAATTAATTAGTCTTGAGACAAGGAAGTGGTTGGGGTGGGGCAGTGGCTGTGTGCACCAGGCAGAAATGTGTCATACCTATCTTACATCATGAATAACATCTCAAAGCTTATATATTTGTTTTAGAAACCCCTTTGTCTCCTTGTGGTACTATTCTCTTTAGAACAAAACCAATTTGCTCTAAATGCATGCACAGACTAGTTAGCATTCATGTTAACTATATTTATATTTTAGTTGAGAGATACATTTCATACGGGATCACCTAGAAACGCTGAGTGCTTTTCCTTGTGGTAGAACCTAACATGTAAGACACATGCATCCTAGCATCGTTAGCAGGATACACTCCATTTTCATCCCCAGAGCTACGTGTTTTTTATTTGTCATGTGATATGACTCACAGAGAGCAGCAAAGAAAGCTATTGTGACTGTGTATCTTTTAGAATTACCCCTAGCACAGTTCAAAAAATATCACGTGCTGTTATCAAACTAAACTAGTGTGTTTGCCAGGGTTCAAATGAAGAATGGAAACATTCTGTCTGTTCATATTCTGAAAGGGGAAAAGCCCTAGGTACCAAGGTAAATACAAACCAGGAGTGAACCGGGCAGGGGTGAGGACCTGTATGACTACCGTGCCAGAGCTATACATTGCACTCTGCACTATCTGAGATTGTCTCAGTAGTTTATCTGGCAAGAATGAGCATGAACTTTGCTTATTTGTCAGGCTTTCAAGCAATGTGATCCGTGGACCAACCCATTCCAAAAATGATCAACATCTTTGTATGTGAGATGAAAGTATAGGGCACGATTCTTTCCAAAACTTTCTTCGTAAAACACAGCATTTACGAAGAGCAAGCACATGTTAAAGTGATCTGTCGCATTCTCATCACCAGTTTTCATGCTCCACACTAGGAATGCCTGGGACCATGAACCCCTTTTGGCAACCAAGACTAAATGGCTTGCATTTTATGAATTGGGCTTTCCTACAGAAGCCTGCTTAATAATGGAATTTAATGTACATGATATAAGCATGCAATATTTTGAGTTTGGTTACTGTTCATACTCATTTAGGCTATATTAGGTTGAAGCTCTGATAATCTCTGAAAACAAAAAAATGTCAAAACACTGGGATACAATGAATAAGTTGCCTGTCAACCATTTATCAAAACTATTTCAGTTTTGTAATTCTTTGTTAAAACTTTTAAATTGCTTTTCTTTGACACTTCAGAATGCCGCTGTGTTTTTTGTAATGAGTTTAATGGAGCTTGTGACTGTCCACCCAACACAGTTGGTCCCAACTGTGAATTTTGTCTGCAAGGGACGTGTTGCTATGACCAGATCCTTGGGTGTCAGGACTGTGGCTGTGAGAGATTTGGTGTGAAGGGTGGTGACATAGCATGCAATCCTAACACAGGACAATGTAACTGTAAACTGTCTCATACTGGAAAGAAGTGCAACAAGTGTGCTACGGGTTATTATGACTATCCCTTGTGCCAGAAATGTGATTCATGTGATCCTAGAGGTGTTGATAGCAGGATATGTGACAGTAATGATGGAACTTGCTTTTGTAAGGTAAGATTTTAATTTCCAAAGTAGCTTAAGTGGTTAAACCAGAGCAATATAATGTTGTATGTAATGAATTATGTTATAAACTTTCAACAAGAAGATCACAGTAAACTGGAGTATTTGTATATCACCCCATAGATACAAATAAGAAAAATCTATTATTAATATTCTTTACAAAAGATCCTGATAAATGAAAAATGAAAAGTAACCCTAAGGCTAAGAGCAAGCAATGTTACTGTTACACTGTTACTTTGATTGAAAGACTTATTTGTTGGCAATTTGTAATAACAAAACTGACAAAAGTTCAAATTCACGAGGCCTGAAACTACTGTGAAATTGATGTTAAAATCTTTCGAAATCCAAGCTTTTGCCAATCAATGGACGGCATCATCAAGGATTAGAAAAATATTCTACATAATGCTTATAATTTACAATAGTACTCTACATTTGTATACAAGACTTACAGAGTATGGAGTCGTATGCACTCATATTTGGGTTGCGTTGCGAGAAGTAGCATGTGCATCATTATGGCTTGGTGATTGGTCCTGATTATATTATGTTTCAGCCTGGTGTCACTGGACCACGCTGCGATCAATGTGCAGCTGGACGCTTCAATCTAGATGCCAACAACCCAGATGGCTGTTCTGAGTGTTGGTGTAATGGTCTGTCAGACTCTTGTGACAGTGGTAATAAGTACTGGTAAGAAACATGATTCGATGATAAAATTCCTTATGTTCTTACAAAGTACATAAAACTGGAATTGGTCAGGGCTGATATGAATATTTTTTGTTACAGCTCATAAAACTAAGACATCAAGTCTAAGCAAATTCTAACCATTGGGAAGCACTTTTTATTGGATTAATCTCAGTGTAGCCTTATTTAATTGGCCAATGAAAAACAGTCAAATTGGTTTTCCACTTGTCTTCTCAGGTTAATGTGCATCATTGAAACAAATATGTATATTAATAAGCCAACACAATCTTGGTTTGATGGTATCCAATTGTTTGTTTTCCATTGTCAATTTTAGGTCCAATGTGGTCATAATGGACAACTGGCAGTTAGAGAACAGTCCAGCAATTGTGGTCAAGATCGGGGAAACTAATCTTTATGCCTCTGTGAGCAGCCAAAGGAAGAAGAAAGGCAAGCCAATATACTGGTTAGCACCTAAGGAATACTTGGGAGAAAAGGTATGCTTTATTGAACTTCAATCTTAATCTTTTTGCATAATTGCCTTTAAAGAATAACAGTTATATTAGAGGGTTTTTTGACACCCAGCCCTAATTCCTGCCATGGGGAAAGGAATGAAGGAGGATTTTTGCAGTAGTAGTAGTATTAGTAGTAGTAGCAGCAGCAGCCGTCGTCGTCGTCGTCGCCGCCGTCCTTGTCGTCGTCAGCAGCATCAAGTCATGACATGTTTCCATCAAATAAAAATGACAAATGATGTATACATTGACTGCCTTTATTGGCAACTCCACCAATCATGTCTTCAGGTAAAAGCCAGTTGACAGCTGTTCATTTGAAAGTGTTGTGTACACCACTTGTATGTAAGTATAAATGTCAGCTTCTTCTCATTCTTAATTAGCTGTCACCACACCTTTACGGACTTTAAGACAGTAACAATAACTCTAACATTATATAGGTGGAGCCTTTCTTGTTTGGAATGGATTGCCACTGGATAAAACTATTTCGGGTTACATGAAATATAATTAATGCTTGTAGAGTTCAGAGTCATCAAACGAGTTCCTGCTATAAGTCAAATTGCTGACCAAGTGTTTCTTGAGGTATTGTAGATCTGTTTTTATTCCTTGAAGTGATTTTCATTGTAGACTTCATCTTACGGAGGCAAACTGTCTTATACAATCCATTATGAAGTACCACAAGGAGAAAGTTCACCAGTGTTGACAACTAAACCTGATGTTGTGATAGAGGTAACTAGCTTTTCTTGCTTTGTTGTGTTCATGCAGCTTACTTTCCAGTATAATATAGGCCTCAGCAAATAGCCAGGAGTCCACTAAAGTAAATTATCAGGATTACAACCTAACATTGTATAATAATAACAGTATGTGTGCTAATCATTGACAAAAGTAGTTTCAAGTTGAAGGTGAGTGTTTTTTAAAAGTGTGATGGTCCATGATATCAAGTAATGATTCAGAAAAGGGCTAGAGTATTCCACAGACAATTAAAATTTGTGCATTTTTTCAAATGAAGTTCTTGCTGAAATTATAAGCGCTGATTGTGAATGTCCTTTTTTGTTGTTGCGGCAGGGTAAAAATGGTAAAGTACTGCAAAACAAAAGACAGCTGCAACTCTTGCCAGGGAAAACATCAGCCATTGACGTGCAATTTCTTGAGGTTAGCGCTTGTGATGCAAGTACAAGCTAATTTACTTTGTCCTACCTGAGCATTTATTTATCATACTGTCTTGTCCTTTATTTTTGGATCATAGTACCTGTGGGAAGATTCCAGTGGGGCAAATGTCAGCAGGGATGACTTCATGTCAGTTCTTCATGACATAGAATCTCTTAAACTGAGGGCATCTTACAGCACTGTTGTTGCAGAAGTAACAATTAACGATGTTTCAATGGATGTTGCTGTTGACGGGCCTCTTGTGGGAGCAGTGAGAGCAAGGAGTGTTGAAATATGTGACTGCCCAGAAAGAGCTACTGGTGTATCGTGCGAGGTAAGTTAACTACTTCAGGTTGTAAGGTGAACTGTGCATGTGCATTCTCACAGCTAATGTTAAGAAACTACAGTAGTCAATCAATCATATGAACTCAGTGAAATGACTTTCTCTCCATGGGTTTGATTCCTGTTGGCGACTCAGCTTTTGTCTTTGTCCCACGCTCGTGTCAAGTTGATCAATTCACCATTCACAATCATTCTTTATTTCTTAGCAGATAGCACCCTGCCTCAAATGAAATCTAAAATATCTTTTAAATCAAGACTGTTGGAATCTTATGTTGTAATGTTTGATTATTTATTACAAGGTTTATAAAGAGTCAATTGTGAGTTGTCACATATATGTATTCAAGACATAGTAGCAATTAGGATAGGTTTTACAGTTCTAGTTTTGTTTTGTTTTGTTTTTAGCATTTTAGCCTTTTCTAAATTTATCTTTGTTTGAATAAAGAAAGTTATTATTATTAAATCAAGTTGTTACAGGTCTAATAGCAATTAAAGTTTGGCAGGTGAAATCATAGTCCTTGTGTTTGGTTTATAGCTGTGTGGAAAGGGTTATACCAGAGCTCCTGATAATACCACATGTATTCCTTGTAACTGTTTTGGACACTCTGATGACTGTGATGGAGAAAAAGGAGAATGCTACAATTGTCTTCATAACACTACAGGTAAGGCTAATCTCACATCCTTTTTCCCTTTAATGAAGCGATGATTTTCTGCTGAATTTTTTTTTACAATAAGTATCTCATATTCTGATATTGTAGACATGTTTTTCATACTTTACTCACCAGAAAGGTTCCATTGGTGATGAAAGCTCTGCTTTAATCCAAGCTTTGATGGGTTGTTAATATTTATCACAAGAAGCATTTGCAATTTTTTTTTTGGATATCTTTCTTTTATCATGCAGCTTAATGAGATAAAAATAAGATAAAGTAGACTTGACTTGTTTACACCTGTTTTGTAGAAGTGTTTGGAATTGTTATTTATGTATCAACCCTTTGAACTAACCTTGTAATACTGTACACTTTTTTTTCTCCAATTATTTCAGGCCTGAACTGTGAGGTGTGTGAACCTGGTTACTATGGTGATGCCACAACAGGATCGCCACTAGACTGTGGTATATGTGAATGTCCTTTGGGAATCATGTCAAACACCTTTGCTACAGGATGTGCCCTTAATTCTTTCAATGATCTCTTGTGCACCTGTAAAGAAGGTTATTCTGGACAGAGTTGTGAGTCCTGTGCTGATGGTTTCTATGGGAATCCCTCTCTACCTGGTGACTTCTGCAAGCGTTGTGTGTGTAGTGGCAATATTGATCCAGGTGTTAATGGGAGCTGTGACACTCAGACAGGACAGTGTCTTAAATGTATCAATGCTGCAACAGGAGACCAATGTGACCGTTGTTTGAATGGCTACTTTGGTGATGCAGTTGTTGCCAAGAACTGTGCAAGATGTGCCTGCAGTGATTGTGGCACGGTGACTGCAGTATGTAACCACACCACTGGACTTTGCAAGTGTAAGCCCAATGTTATTGGAGACAGCTGTGACAGTTGTAAGGTAAGTAGAATTAACTTTACTAAACCACAAATATCAGAGTTAATCCTTGATGAAGCAGCCAGAATACAGCAGCCTTGTTCAAGGCAGAAACATTATTAACAGGAATATAAATTGATGTTCAAAGTTGTTCCCCTTTGGACCAGTTTCATGTTTTCAACACTGTCTTACTTTTGTTAGCATTGAGTTTACTTCAAATAAGAGTGTATTGTGACCACACGCTTACAAGAGTCAATTTTCTGGAAGCCACTCAGGATTCCTAACCACTAAATTAATGGCTGTTTTTGCAGCCAAATACCTGGAACTTTGACAGCTGTCTTGGATGTGAAGATTGTGAATGTGCACCTGCATCACTGTCCTCGTCATGTGATGTAAAAACAGGTCAGTGCGAATGTCCAGAGGGTGTAACTGGAAGGAGATGTGACAGATGTAAAGCAGGCTACTTTGATTACTCAGCTGGTGGTTGTCAAGGTACATATATCAGAGTTATGATTTCATATAAAATGTAACTGGTGCCAGTTATTGCTTTGATAGCTTCTGGTCCGTGTATGTTTGTAACTATAGATAAACATAAAGTCTGGTTGAGCCCAGCGACCCATGATGTCAGCACTTACATTCAGGTTCCTTAACATGAAATAACTAGGAATACTTCTACCCCCCTCCCCCCCTGCAGCTGGTGGAGATGCTAATGTTTCACAGGGTATCCCAAGCATTAAATTCACCAGTAACTATTTGTACACCTGGGTGGTGAGAGGCACTATGAGAGTCAAGTGTTTTGCCGAAGGACACAACACAGTTATCCTTTCTAGCACTCAAACCCCTCCTGCTCAATCTAGAGTCCACTGTGCACCAATCATAAGGCCGCTGCACCTCTCCTAAACTGTATTAAATTATATTTAATTATTCTCATCTCAGCTTGCAACTGTGGAAAGGGCGAAGAAAATCTATTTGGTTTCTGTGACATTAATACTGGACAGTGCTGTAAACCAGGAGGAAACTGCACCATCTGCCCTGAAAACTATATTCTGACGGATGAGGGTTGTGAATACTGTGGCGAGTGTGTGGGACGCTTATTGAATACATCCACTGAGCTAGATCGCAACCTTACACAGGCTCTCAAGTCTTTAGAACAAGGGACTGCAGGGATCATTGCAGAAAGTCGATTTTCAGATATAAATGAAACTCTACAAAGGTATGCAATAAATGTTCACTGCTTTTGATTTGCTGATGTTTATTTGCAATGTCTTGCCCAGCAAAACTGCTGGTGTAATCTGGGTGCTGTAAAACAATTTATTTGCACCAAGTTTTCATAGGCAATGTTTAGTACACTTTTTTTCATATTTAAGAAGCAATGGAAACGAGACAGATTAAAGGGAAAACAAGCTCTGAAGTTAAGAGAAGGTCTAAAGAAGGTCTACATTTCTTAAATT